>NW_015506552.1:210244-233646 GCF_001515645.1 Sinocyclocheilus grahami
GTTTGTTGTCTTTCCTGTGGGTGGGCAGCAGACGGATGCAAGAGTGTGAGAAAAAAACAAGTAACCGGAGTAGAAAGGTGTGATTGTGAGTTAAGAGGAGAACATGAGTGTGTGAGCGAGTGAGTGAGAGAGAGAGAGAGATAAAGGGAAGCGGGTGGGAGGATCTTCTTCATTCAGCAGTAACTCTTCATCAGACTCTTGAGGAGACAGAAATAAAGACCCCGGCAGGAGCACACACACAGCTCAAGTGTTTCTCAGCGAGCGTCTGGATGGAGGGAGACGGAGGTGTGGAGCTCACACAGAGCCCTGAGACTCTCACCGAGGACGACGTCTGTGTGATCCAGGACACGTGGAGACCCGTCTACGAGAACCGCGAGAACGCTGGAGTCGCTGTGCTCATCAGGTACGCCTTATTTACACACATCAATCATTCACAAAAACTAACATGTTATCACTGTGATTGTTTGCACATGCAGCATAGCTTTCTACTTATGTTAGACCCAGGTCTTCTGGGCATGCACCATAGTAATTCCATGGTATTTTGGACATTTATAGGTAATATCCTAGTTTTTGGAAATACACAATGGTAAAACCGTGTTTTGCCTTTTTTGAACAGGTACCATGATAATGGGTCGCCGTGATTTTGCCAAGTAAGACATGTTCCTGGAACAACCTCTTTTGGTGATCCTGGATCAACATTACTGTCCAAAAATATAGACTTAACCCAATCTCTACCCCTAAACCTAACCCTACCCATACATTTATTCCTAAAAACAGTGTGAAATGATAGCTGATAAACAAGGGTGTAGAAGCACCTAACCCTGATTGTAAAGCCTAAAACAGATATTTCCTGAAAAGTTATCCCTCAATTCTGATTGGTTGATAGGAATGTTGTTCCAAGATCAACAAGAATGTTGATCCAGGAACATGTTGTACTTGGTGAAATCACGCTCACCATGATAATGCTTGGTTGTTTGGACATTTACCATAGTTATTATGTCACAGTTTTTGATTAGCACTATGGTGGTACAATGAGTTGTACCACCATGGTGTTTTGACATTTATAATTGGCAAGTTTTGAATAAAAAAACAAACAAAAAAACAATTTTATTTGTACAATGATAATACCATGGTTACCAGTTTGCAGTATGCACAGTGGTAGTACAATGAATGTACCATGGTAATACAGTGTTTTTGATCATTTACCATGATGGTTTTGACATTAATATTTGATAATACAAGAGGTTTTGAAAATGCACCATTGTAGGACCATTTTTGGTCTTTTTTCTTTCTTTTTTTGTACTATTGCAATACTATTTTTGTTTGGACATTTACCATGGCTACACCCTAGTTTTGACATGCACCATAGAAATGCAAAAATGTTAACATATACCATAACAGTGTTTTGGGGCATGTATCAAGGTGTATTCATGTTTGTGTGTGTGTGTGTGTGTGTGTGTATGTGTATGTGTATATATATATATATATATAGATAGATATAGATATATATATACACACACATAGTATTTGGAAATATATCATGCTACTGAATGACTGTCATTATGTATGACATATCATCACATATATATGCCATACGTAATGACAGTCATTCAGTAGCATGATATATTTCCAAGTACTTGCAATTGCACTGGTGTTTCTGGTCTGGAGATCCAATTAAAGAAACAACACAGAAGCTATGTCTGAAGTGGCATTTAGATGCATTTACTCACTGTTTAATGCAGAACATGAATGCATTTAACCTGCAGTTACAAATGTATTAATACGGTTTTGATATATTAAACATAAAACGTTGAATACTGATATTTGAAATAAAAAAATAAATAAAAATGAAAAGATACTTTAAATGTTAAATTGAAACCGCCAGTAGGTGGCAGCAAGTCACTGTTAATAAGAGAGAAATTGTGATTGAACCAAATCATTTAAACGGTTGATTCATTCAGGGACGAATCACCGTCATGTTGCTCAGAAATGCAAATTGGATTTATATTTGTTGGGGAAATAGAGCAAAAACAGCCAATATTGTGTCTAAAACGTAAGTGTCTTAATATTAAATTCTTGTTTATTGAACTGCTGTATAAAATCAATATCACATTTGTAATCATGCTGCTTTTTGGTTGAAAAAATGTCAGTCTTCGCATGATACTGATTAACTTTATGAAATGATATAAATATATACATTTCTGCAAAGGGGAGAAAGGCATCGGAACTCGACACAGTCAACATTTCCAGACCAGACCAGACCCGACCTGATAGTTTGATTTTTTTATTTGTTTGACAGGGAAAGCTGTGCGCAAACAGAAACACACACGCACACATATATACATATATTAATTTATTTAAAAAATACAAAAAAAACACTCCCCAGAAAAAAGGGCACTTTCTCTCGAGGAAGAAAAAGGGCAGGTGCTCAAGCCCCCTTTGATGTCTATGTGTGCACGTGCCTGGGCACAACCTTAAAACATTATTAAGAGTTAATAATAATAGAAAGAATGAAAAGAATGTGCATTTGTATTTATATTATATAAAACCTATTTACTGTAGTTTATACATGTATGATATCAGTAGATCTATTGCAAATAAAAAAATTAATAAATAAAATTATGATTCAGTGCAGTTTTTTTGCTTGTAATATTTGATATCATATTATTTTTAAAGAGGTCTGTTCCTGCTGTTCTTCTGATGTTCAGGAATCTGGTGAATTTGAGCAAATCATAACACAGCGTGAAGTTTTTCCACATGAAAGCCTCACGTGAGCTCATATTTCTTCATTCCTGACCTGTGCACATCTGACAGCGCTTTAGGATTGCGATGGAGCGATGGATTAATTTCTCTCTAAAGATAACAGCTCACATCTATCTGAAGATCACACCTGAAGGGCTGCACTAAAGATTCCAAGATTCCTTCTTTCAGCTCGTGAAATTAGATTTATTTCTCAGAGGGGACGTGCTTTTAAGTGGACGTTCACAGGAGGAGACTGTATATCTCCCTGTGATGCTTTAATTTAGCAGGTCAGTGGATTAAATCAGATATTATCATCCATTTTGCTGTAAATTTTATTAAAATCACCCTCCATGGCACCCTTTCATCTCTGTTACTAGTTGATGACAAAAAGCACCAGACTGCAGCCAAGAGGAAGTTACAAACGGCAAAAACATCTCAGTTGTGAAGTGTGCACACTGTCGCTGACTTGCAAGAGAGCAGCAACAAACAACAGTTTAGGAAAGTGAGAGACAAAGGAGAGCGAGTGAACGGAGAGACAACTGGAATCAAAAGTCAAAAAAGAACCAACCAAATTATCAAAATGTCTAGATGCTCCCTACGTCTCATCTATTTTTAGCACAATTTTCTCATTCTGTGCAAATCAATTCACAAACCACAGTGAACCTTCCTTCATTTTATAAAAAATCAACACGACATGACATAGAACAAGAACCTGAATGTCTTAAAGAGATAATTCACTGTCATCATTCACACCAAGAACAATAACTACAGCAATAAGTATATTAGCATCCACCCTGTAATGGAAGATAACTGTATCAATAACTATATCAGTATTAGTGTCCCCACCAACAGACGATAACTATAATGATAACTATATTAGTGTCCCCACCAACAGACAATAACTAATGATAACTATATTAGTGTACCCACCAACAGATGATAACTATAATGATAACTATATTAGTGTCCCCACCAACAGACGATAACTATAATGATAACTATATTAGTGTCCCCACCAACAGATGATAACTATAATGATAACTATATTAGTGTCCCCACAAACAGACGATAACTATAATAACTATATTAGTGTCCCCACCAACAGATGATAACTATAATGATAACTATATTAGTGTTCCCACCAACGGACGATAACTATAATAACTATATTAGTGTCCCCACCAACAGACGATAACTAATGATAACTATATTAGTGTCCCCACCTTCAGACGATAACTAATGAACTGTTCATCTACGCTCTCTGTTTATTATCCTCATGATTGTTTTCATGTTTCCAGGGGATTTTAACTGCCTTTGCTCGTCCTACAGCCGCTGACACATGAATCTGGAGTCAGAGGTTAAGAGCGCATGTACTTAAACATGAGTTATGGTCTACATTAAGATGAGAGAAAAACACAGTCTCTCTTTATCTCCTGTTTGATTTGGAGATGTGAGGACACGTCTCCTCTGTGAGCATTTACTAGATTCTGTCTCTTTTTAATGGGACAGATCTTCCTGTTGCGGTTTGACTCACGGTTCAGTTCTGTGGGTCGTAAGAGGTGAAACAGTTGATGGAGCTCGTTGAAACAACATCACAGCCACTTTAGCGCTGGCTGCATGAGGCACGACTGTAAAAACACGAAAGATGCTTCAGTCAGATAGATTTACTAATCATAATAAAGCAGTATATCAAAGCAAAAATTTAATTAAATTTAAAAGCAACATGAAATCAAAACCAACTCTATTTAATTTTAAGATTCCTCTTTGTCATTTATCTTCAAAATCTTTCATTGAAATGTTCTAATAATTATAATAATATATATTTTATCCAAAAATCTGATTCCATTTAGCCATAAAACACTCACTTTTTATGATTCAACCCTTAAAACCCTTCATTGTATCTGATTTTTTGCTTAATAAAATGTTTGTTTTCAGTTTATTTTTTTAAATTATTTAGCAAGTCAACATGAATTTATAAGCAAGACAAAGACAAATAATATTAATAATTTGTGACATATTATTGTGCATATCCACTGCCTTAGAAAATGTCACCTGTAACAGGTGCAACATATACAAATATGAAAATTATAAATGTTGCCTTTGCTGAAATAAATGAAGTTTAATGAAGTTTAACCCTAACCCTAACCCTAGTCCAAGTATTAAAAATGACTAAAACTAAAACTGAAAAAAAAATAAATAAATAAATAAATAAATAAATATAAATAAATATAATACAATTATTTTTTGAAAATAAAACTCAGACATTACTAGTAAATTCCACAAATAATTACAAAGAAATGGCAAATAACACATTGGATTTAACATGAACATTTTAGGTAGAAAAACTGAAATAGTATTTTCTTGTAGCATCAATAATCTTTGCCTAATTAAAGCTTAAAAAAAATTATAAAAATGCTGGTGTATTTGGTTTATTTAAAGGTTTGTTCAACCCACAATTAAAATGAATGAAATCATTTAAGCTCCCTTTTGTTATGCAACTGGAACAGATTCTCTCATGAGATCATTTAGTTCTTACAGGAATGCTTTTTTTTTTTTAATAGAGTAAACTAGTCCACTCTTGTTCTACTGCGTTACATCGGAGTAAACACATACAGTAGCGTTCAGAGCTGAGGACATTTACAGTAACACTGGAAATGTCACTGATGCAGCTGAATTGTGAATTTAGTTTTATATTTAGGGCTATTCGTTGCAACTAAAAATATAAAAACAAAAGCTAATTCAAAATTGACGTCAAGGCAGAAACTTGCACCTGAGTGTTTGTGCTGCTTCTGCTGGATGAGAGTAATAACACAGAGAAGCTACAATCACAACACAAACATGTGAGCATGTGTCAGGAACGACGGCACCCATGTCACACACACTACAGAGTTCAACGTGCTCAACATCCCTTTAACTGCTTCTAGGTCATTTTTATCACTAAGTTAAGTGAGTTTTATTGCAGTATTTGTTGTGAGTGAAGGAGAATTTCAGCAATGCTTGTTAAATATTAGATTAGTATTATCTCAGGAACGCTTATCTGTCCAGCTGGGCTGAAATACACTTTGTCACACACGGCACAGCTCACTTTCACATGTTTATCTTTTACGATCCTCATGAAATGGCTGCACGGCCCTGCTATAACGTGTTTCCTATTAACGTTTGCAGGCTCAATCTGGAACCTAATCCTCCACTACATACTACACATTTTTATTATTATAAACGATCATAAATGAATGAAGATTGGTAACTGTACTCTGATCATGTGATGACAAGGATCTTCTGTTCCAGTCCAATCGAAATGCTGCTGTGTGTGGCTCACTTGTGCATGTCTGTAAAATCAGTCAATAATAAACATCACAAAATTATTATATTTCATTGAAACAATTCAACAAGACATTTTTAATTCAATGAAACATGATCATGTTATAATAATAATAATAATCTTTTAACCTTGTGTCATTCCAAACCCATATGACTTTCTTTTTTCTGTGGAACATAAAGGTGATATTTGACAGATATTGGGAACCAAGTAATATTGGAGCCCACATCTCAAAATATCACCTTTTAAGTTTCAAAGAAGAAAGAAAGTCATAGGGGTTTAAAGGAATAGTTCATTAAAAAAAAATGAAAATTTGCTGAAAATGTTCTCACTTTCAGGTCATCCAGGAGTAGATGAGTTTCTTCATCAGAGTTGGAGAAATGTAGCACTACAACACTTGCTCAGCAATGGATCCTCTGCAGTGAATGGGTGCCGTCAGAATGAGAGCTGATTAAAACATCACAATAATCCACAAGTAGTCCACACCACTCCAGTCCGGCAATTAATGTCCTGTGAAGAGAAAAGCTGTGTGTTTATAAGAAAAAAAATTATTAAGATGTTTTTAACATCAAACCATTAAAATATGAGTCCTTTATCCATAACATTGCCTCCTCCAGTGAACGAGTCATCTCGTCTGAATCAGGAGAGACATCTGCACAGATCAAGCAACGTTTACAAGCCAAAACATATCTAAACAGCTCTAAACAAATATGAGGGTAGATTTTGATGTGAGAGACAACAGATGGCCTTTTTCACTGGAGGAAGCATTAGGCAATTAATGTCCTGTGAAGAGAAAAGCTGCGTGTTTATAAGAAAAAAATTTATTAAGATGTTTTTAACATCAAACCATTAAAATATGAGTCCTTTATCCATAACATTGCCTCCTCCAGTGAACGAGTCATCTCGTCTGAATCAGGAGAGACATCTGCACAGATCAAGCAACGTTTACAAGCCAAAACATATCTAAACAGCTCTAAACAAATATGAGGGTAGATTTTGATGTGAGAGACAACAGATGGCCTTTTTCACTGGAGGAAGCATTATTATGGATTATGGAGTTGGAAGCAGCTTTAATAATAGATTAGTTTTTTACAAACACGCAGCTTTTCACTTCAGAAAGACATTAACTGATGGACTGGAGTGGTTTGGATTACTTGTGGATTATTGTGATGTTTTTATCAGCTGTTTGGACTCTCATTCTGACGGCACCCATTCACTGCAGTGCATCCATTGCTGAGCACGTGATGTAATGATACATTTCTCCAAATCTGATGAAGAAACAAACTTTTGGATGGCCTGAGAATGAGCAAATTTCACTTTTGGGTGAACTATTCTTTTAAATCTTATGAGGGGTGGGGTCAGGGTGTCAATGAATTTTTGTTTTGAAAGTAACAATGTGTGTTCCTCCAGATTTTTCTCAAACTTCCCGTCGGCGAAGCAGTACTTCGATCAGTTCCGTGACATGCAGGATCCCGAGGAGATGAAGCAAAGCATCCAGCTGAAGAAACACGGGCTGCGGGTCCTGACCGCCCTCAACACGCTGGTGGAAAACCTGCGTGATGGAGACAAACTCAACACCATCTTCCAGCAGATGGGCAAATCACACGCGCTCAGACACAAGGTGGATCCGGTTTACTTCAAAGTGAGCATGAGGAACAAACACCATGATACAAAGTTATAAAGGATGTTTTTGAAAGAAGTCTCTTCTGCTCAATAAGGCTGCATTTAATTTATTAAAATACAGCAAAAACAGTAATATTGTGAAATATTATTGCAGTTTAAAATAACTGTTTTCTATGTTGTAAAATGTAATTTACTTCTGTGAATTTTCAGCATCATTACTCCAGTCTTCAGTGTCACATGATCCTTCAGAAATCACTCTAATATGCTGATTTGCTGCTCAAGAAACATTTCTGATTATTATCAATGTTGAAAACAGATGTGCTGCTTCATATTTTGTTGAAACTGTGATACATTTTATTTTTCAGGATTTATTGATGAATGAATAGCAGAAAATAACAGCATTTATTTGAAATAGAAATCTTTGTAACATTAAAAAATGTCTTTACTGTCACTTTTGATCAATTGACTGAGTCCTTGCTGAGTAAAATTATTAATATCTTACTGCAGATTCTGGCTGGAGTAATTCTGGAGGTGCTGGTGGAAGCTTTCCCACAATGCTTCAGTCCGGCATCAGTGCAGAGCGCGTGGTCTAAACTCCTGGGCGTCCTGTACTGGCAGATGAACAAAGTCTACGCTGAAGTCGGCTGGGAATCCATCAAAAACTCTGCAAAGTAAAGGAGAGAATAAATGCATAATTATATGAATGAAACCAAAGATTATTACAGTAATGTCATGTATATTTGATTCATTTCTATAAGTGAACGAAAAAGACGTAGTAGAAAATAAAGACATGTTGTTGTTGTAAAATGAGCTCATACAAGACAATGTTTTATAAATGTTGATGGACTCTACATGATATTTTATCTGGACTTTATCGATGTCATATCCCTAGCAACTGTTATTCAGCTCAGATAATAAACACACATATAAATCAGTGCAGAAATCTCAAGCTCTCTGCAGTCCGTCTCCCATTAAATATTTACACATACTCCAGATAAACCATGGGCCTGTACACAAACACGACCTCCATCAGATACAAAAATGTGCATTTCTGATGAAACATTCGGGTCTCTGCTGGAGCTTTAGATAGATATCCAATTCATCTAAAGCAGATGTTTTTGAAAGCGACTTTTGTATCAGCCGCTTCCTCTGCGTGCTGTGAGCAAAATGAGTAGAAAGGACTGTTCTGTGCAAAAGTACCTAAACTGATTCTTTTGTACTTATTCAAATGTTTTGTACATGTAAAATAATCACTGATTCAGAAATAAACTCTGAAACATTAAAGAAATAAACTCTGAGTCTTGCACTTTTTATAGACCATAATACTATATATATATACACATTCAGATTTTTTGTTTGTTCGTGTGTTTTTGAAAGAAGTCTCTTCTGCTCACCAAGGCTGCATTTATGTGATCAAAAGTAAAAATAGTGAAATATTATTATAATTTAAATAACTGTTTTCTATGTTTATATATTGTATAATCCTTACTCCAGTCTTCAGTGTCACATGATCCTTCAGAAATAATTTTAATATGCTGATTTGCTGCTCAAGAAATACAGTGGTGTGAAAAAGTGATTTCTTATTTTTTTGCATGTTTGTCACACTTTAATGTTTCAGATCATCAAACAAATTTAAATATTACACAAAGATAATGCAAGTAAATACAAAATGCAGTTTTTAAATGATGATTTCATTTATTAAGGGAAAAAAGCTGTCCAAACCTACGTGGCCCTACGTGAAAAATCAATTGACCCCTCCTGTTAAATCATGAAAGAACTGCAATTAACCACATTATTTTAGAAAGCTGAGTTAAATTTCACTAGCCACACCCAGACCTAATTACTGCCAGATCTGAATCTTTTAAGTGTGACAAATATGCAAAAATAAAAAAAAACAGGAAGGGGGCCAACACTTTTCACACCACTGTATTTCTGATTATTAGCAATGCTGAAAATTGTTGTACTGCAGAATATTTTGTGAAAACATGCCACAAAAATTGATTATGCTTTCACAGGAATAGCATTAACTGTAGTAAATGTGGAATGTTGACTGACATTATGGATAAAGTCATGGAAGCAAACACTGTATACTGAGAGCTGAACGTGATTAAATTTCTATTAAATTAGTTATTTTATCAGCGTTTTCACCTGCAGTCTGTGCCCGTGTGTGATAATCTACAGTGAACCAGAGATATTCAGCTTATGACCTGATCAAACTTTACAAAGGAACTGAGAAAACTTCATTATCAAGAGCTGCGTGATAAAATGAGCGTTGGAGAGAAAGATAAACCATGAATGGAGTAAATGTGCGGAACTCAGCAGGACAAATGTCAGTTTAAAGCTCTGTGCATGTGTGTGTGTGTGTGTGTTTACACAGATGTAGAAATGGCCTGCAGCATCAGACAGACAGACAGACAGATCTGACCACCTGCTGCTCACAGACTCAAGTGGAAACAGAGCTGCACTTCATTCTTTCCCCATTTTACCCCTTCAGGAATTTTCAATGGTAAACCAGTTCTTAAAACTCCTATATCCGCTCAGAGAAACCCTATACCCCTAAACCTACCCCTCACACAAAACTTGGATTTTGGGATTTGTTTTTTTGTTTTTTTCCCAAAAACTGCATTCTGTATGATTTATAAACTTGTTTCTTCAAGGGGGGAAGAAACTTCCTCAAGTTTATAAACTTGTTTCCTCCAAAAAAAAGTGTTCCCACCACATGGTTAAAATGTACTGGTATTACTTGTAGGGCTATTTGGTCCCTATAATGTAGGGAATACCAGGTTGGATGGCTTTTTTTTGTAATTGATTGAAATAAAGCTGAAACAAAAATGAGAAGTAAAACACTTCAACTTGCAGCGGTAAAATTAATGCCAAGTTCTGTCCCTATTTTAACGATCTAAGCGCATGGTCTAAAGCTCACAGCGCACTCAGGGCGTGTCCGAATCCACTTTTGCTAGTTTAACGACGGGAAAACGGTCGGTGCACCCGGGCACATGGTCTTAAAGGGTTGTTCCTATTCTCTTAATGAGTAATGGGTGTTTTTTGGGCATAACGTGCAATAAACCAATCAGAGTCTCATCTCCTATCCCCTTTAAAAGACAGTTGCGCTCATGCCAAAAATGTTTGTGTGCTGAAAAGTGTAAAGTATACGTGCGTTTTGCACCCATCTATAGGCACATATTACTAACGCACTCTTTAAATAACATAGACAAAATATTGCGACAGACTTTAGACCAGGTTTTTATTGGTCTATGGGGCAGTCTATTTTCATTTCCTCAAAATAGCAACGTGCCATCAATGCGCCTGAACACACCTCTTTTTTTAGACCAGCACGCCCATGGGCGCACAAATGGGCACAAATGCATTTGCTATTTAAACAACGTGGCACAGGACGGGAAAGTGAGGACTACGTCCGGCTGAAACTAGCAAAAGCATTGCGTCGGGTGTATGATAGGGCCCTAAAACTTTAGATGGTGCAGGCTGATGGGTCCTTAACGTAAACTGATGATATTCTCAGTGTTAAACAACTTGGCACAAGCTGATTGGTTCATGTTGCATAGGCAGCCAATAAGCTTGTTGCTTTACATTTAAATGGCTGGTTAGCATTTACTAGACCATTTTGCACTGTGCTTTCAGAGCTACTCTGAAACCCCCACCTTCCCCAGCTCCACCTGTATAGATCTGCTATGGGCAGTGTTGGGGAGTAGCTAGCTACAAGTAGCGACGCTACCAGCTTAACTACATTTATCAGTAGCTTTACAGTAGAGATGCTACTTTTAAAACAGTGTAGCTTTTCCTGTAGCTAACTACTTTTTCCAGCAAGTAGCGATGTAGCGCGACCAAACGCTTAATTACGTGTTGTGTTCTGACGAGTCACAAGCCTGTAACGCATTGAAGCAGTGCAGCGTCTTCTTCTGACTAGATCACAAACTAAATTTGTTCTTTACCGCCATCTGTTGTGATTTCACGCATCTTTACAGTATTTCCACCGACAAGAGATCGCCTGATGATATTGCAAAAGATTTCACATGAATCAACTGTAATTTACGCAAAACAAAGATTAAAATGCGGTCTACGTCGAAGATTTAAAGCACATACAGGAGGTGAATAATAGCCTTTTTAAACGGATAAATTTTTTCTTCTTTATTACAATCTAGATCAAATGTCTGTTTTATAATGATGAATGCAGAGGTGTAAAGGATTGGAGTAAATGTACTTAGTTACTGTACTTGAGTATCTTTTCGGGTACTTTGTAGTTGTACTGAGTATCAAAGATATTAGCAACTTTTACTCTTTACTCCACTACATTTCTGAATGAGTATCTGTACTCTTTTCTCCACTACATTTGAAATGAGTGTTGCAGTTACAAATTACATTTTGCATGGACCTAGCTTTTTCTGCGGCAGTTTATTGCTGCTACAAAAGACGTGATACTGCCTGCTACAGGTCACTGCAAGTACTGCGTTTTGCCCTTACTCACCCAAACTTGTCAACAAGGCTACTTTATGTGAATGCAAGTTCCTTAGCAAGTATTTGTGAATCACAGATGTTTTATATATGAGATGTGGGCATGACTGCAGCCAGCAATGAAGCCCAAACCAGCACATCCAGTGCAAGAAGGCTTCGGCTTTTTAATTTTACTTAACATTTTTTTTATTTATCCATTATACTGAAGATACCTTTTTGAAATATATTGTTTTTTTGTTTGTTTGTTTTGTTTTGTAATTTTGAGGTGTTCTCTTTACACCTCTGGATGAATGTCATAATATAATCTGTCCCCCCACAGTTTTGTAATAACACTAATCGAACAGAAAATAAAATTGCGATATAGTAGTGTGCTTGTCATTTGGCAAAGGATGGTTGCGGTGGGATTCACGCAAAGCGCAGTGTTCACGCGTGCAGCTGATGATTGACATCTCTATTCAGTCAGTAAATACCGCATGTGCTGTGAGTTTAACCTGCTTCTTTCACGACTCCTCTGTAACCAGTTTAAGTTGCATACATTTTGTTCTTACATTGGTGTTACGTTTGTAGCAATATACTAATATAACTAAAATAACTATTTACAGTAACTATACAGTATTTTATTATTGTGTGTATCGGTTAGTTTAAAAAATCTAATGATTGGGACACTTTTTGTCATTGAAATTCACCCTACTCTTTGAAATCATGATTGAAATACAGAATGTTGTTTTAAACCCCAAATATTTTACTTGTAACTTCATTATATTTTACTTATAACTTCATTATAATTCTTCATTAATAATTATTTAGTTATTTGTAATGTTAATTGTAAAAAAAAAATAATAATAATAATAATTATAATAAAAAATTGAAAGTAGTTTCAATGTAGCTAGCTACTTTTTGACAGTAACTTGTAGTGTAGTTAGCTACTTTTTCAGAAGGGTAGCTTGAATGTAGCTTAACTACTTTAATTTACGAGTAGCTTGTAGCTGGTCAAGCTACAGTTTCAGAGTAGCTTCCCCAACACTGGCTATAGGTTATTATATATGCTATTTGTGCAGCAGCAGTATGTCTTAGAGCTGTAAAATGACCGTGAAGAGCAGCTCAGATCATCTGATGAGAAAAGTTTGAGGTCATATTGAGATCTCTGACTGTTGACTGCTTGGCAAATCTGATCACACATTGTTAAGATCTCTTCTAGAACTCTATGTGTGAAAATACTCAGATGACAGTCTTTGTCAGGAGAAACATCTGACAATCGGGAATGTTCAGCAAAAGTCTTCAGCTGCCCAAGAGAAAGAGTTGAGATGTTACAGAGATCTTGTTTGTGATTTTCTCCCCTGCAGGATCTGAAGGGTCTCTGGTTTAAAGGTCAGATGAAGGTTTGCAGCACAGCAGATAAATGACTGACACAGACATACAGCAGCTCTTCAGCTGTGATCATGTGATCAATCTCTGCTGCTTCCCGAAAGTCACAGTGACTCATCATAATCACATCATTAAAAAGTACAGTGACTCAACAGGATTTTCACAATGTTTGATGATTGTGCAGTTCACTTTAACACACTCATCATCCCTGTTCCCATGAACTCAGTCACATAACGCAATAAACGTTAGCTGAATATTTGAGAACAACAGAGTGCTTAAGACATCGCTACCACAATGATAGGCTGTTGTGATTTGTTGCCGGTGGTTGCAACACATTTGCCAAGACATTTAGTACATTCTAGTATCTGCATAGCTAAAAAATTCTGTATCAATTCTGGCAGCCACCAAAAGCTCCCTAGCAGCCTCCAAGCAACCTAAAACACCAAGCAACCCATTGGCAACCAAAATCCTTAGCAAACTACTAACAACACTCTGGCAACCACCCAAAACACTCTAGCCAGCTCCTAATAACACCTTGGCAGGTACCCCAAATCCCTAGCAACCTCTAAGCAAAACAAACTAATAATCACCTAGCAACCCCAAACACTATAGCAACCCCCTAGCAACACTCTGGCAGCCACCCACAACTCCCTAGCAACCTCCATGTAATCCAAAAAACCCTAGCAACACTCTGGCAGCAAACCAAATCTCCCTAACAACCTCCAAGAAATCACAAAACACCCTAGCAACCCAAAACTCCATAACAACCCCCTAGCAAACACAAAACACCATAGCAACCCCCTAGCAGCACCCTGGCAGCCACCCAAAACTCCCTAGCAACCTCCAAGCAAACACAAAACACTCTAGCAACCCAAAACACCATAGCAACCTCCTAGCAACACTCTGGCAGCCACCCATAACTCCTTAGTAACCTCCAAGCAACCCAAAACACCCTAGCAACACTCTGGCAGCCACCCAAAACTCCCTAGTAACCTCCAAGCAAACACAAAACACCCTAGCAACCTCCTAGCAACACTCTGGCAGCCACCCAAAACTCTCTAGCAATCTCCAAGAAAACACAAACACCCTAGCAACTCAAAACACCATAGCAATCCCCTAGCAACGCTTTGGCAGCCACCCAAAAACACCCTAACAACCTCCTAACACCCCAAACATCCTAGCAACCTCCTAGCACCCTCCAAGTAACCCAAAGCACCCTAGCAACACTCTGACAGCCATCCAAAACTCGCTAGCAGCCATCAAGCAACCATAAACACCCTGCCAACCTCCAAGCACCCCAAAGCACCCTAGCAATGCTCTGGTAGCCACCCACAACTCCCTAACAGCCTGCAAAGAACCTAAAACACCCTAGCAATCTCTTTGCAACCAAAAAAATCCTAGAAACATTCTGGCAACCACCCAAAACTCTCTAGCAACCTCCAAGCAACCTAAAATCGCCTAGCGACCCATTAGCAACCCCAAACACCCTAGAAAACCTTCAAGCAACACAGCCACCAAAAACACCTTAGCAACCTCCCAGTAACCCGAAAATCCTAGCAATCAGAATCAGAATCAGAATGAGTTTTTATTGCCAGGTATGTTTACACATACGAGGAATTTGTTTTCATGACAGAAGCTCCACAGTGTAACAGAATGACAGTGACAGAACAAAAACACAGATAATAAAAAATAGAAAAATAGAACAAGTAACTAAGGAATAAAAATATACAAATCGACAATTGTATGTACAGGTATATAACAATAGACAGTTGTATGTACAGGTATATTATGTGCAAATTGAAATGTAGACTGAAGACTGTAGGCCTGAGGGAAGAAACTGTTCCTGTGTCTGGTCGTTCTGGCGCTCAGAGCTCTGTAGCGTCGACCAGATAATTGAAGGTGATAATTGTGTTAAATACATTCTATTATTAATCCCTCATGACATTTAAAATTGAAAATATTTTTATTTTTTTAAAGCTAATAGCAGTTACCCTTGCTGGACCTGTTTTGTCCCACATCCTAATAACACTCTGGCAGCCACCCAAAACTCCCTAGCAACCCAAAACACAATAGTAACCTCCTAGCAACATTCTGGCAGGCATTCAAAACACCCTAGAATCACTTCAGCATCAGGCAGCACTGCACAGGCTGTGTTTCGTTATGTTGCTGGTTTCCTGTGGTTCCGCTGCATGTCACTGGGGCTGTGTCAAGTGTTTGGCTTCAGTTCTGATCAGGTAAACTGCTGTGTCAGTAGGTGCTGACAGCTCCGACCCCCCACGCGACTCACGTTGACTGAGATTAGCGCTAATCCAGCCATATAATCTGACTCAGGCGCAGGGCATGGTGAAAAAGTGTAACCCCAAATCATTTCCTCTGCCTGCTGAGGATGTCCTGAGCTTTGTTTTTGTGTTCGCTCCTAGTTTCACTGAACTACAGCAGTCATGTGCACCACCATCATGGTCCTGAGCACCATCGCTCTCCTGCTGCGACGGATGTTCGTCAACCGTGTCAAACCGTGAGTCCACATCACTCTCTGTAGGATCAGAACAAAACAATTGCACAGACTTTGATGTAAAACAGTAAAAATGTGTTGTTGTTGTTGTGTAACAGGAGCCATTTCTACCTGAACTGATTCTACTCTCATACCTAATGTAATAAAAGTGATTCAGGCATATTGTTTACAAATTACATATTCACGTAATGTTATAATATAAGAGACAAATGTTACCCTGGAGCACAAAACCAGTCATGAGTAGCATGAGTGTATTTGTAGCAATAGCCAACAAATACATTGTATGGGTCTAAATGATCGATTTTTCTTTTATGCCAAAAATCATTAGCATATTAAGTAAAGATCATATTACATGAAGATATTTTGTAAATTTCCTACCGTAAATATATCAAAACGTACTTTTTGATTAGTAATATGCGTTGCTAAGGACTTAATTTGGACAACTTTAAAGGCGATTTTCTCAGTAATTAGATTTTTTTGCACCCTCAGATTCCAGATTTTCAAATAGTTGTATCTCAGCCAAATATGTCATAACCTTTCAGATGATGTATAAATCTCAATTTTAAAAAACTGACCCTTATGACTGGTTTTGTGCTCCAGGGTCACATATATGATTAAAATTTTCAATCATGCTAAATGGGGGCCTTAATATAGAAAATTAAAACAGAAAGGACACATTTTAAAATGGTAACATATTTTAATATATATTTTATATAATACATTTTAATATATGAATATATAACTTTTCATACTTATATAATAATATATCAATAATATTTTATTCAAATATTTATTGTAATTATTGAAAATTATGTATTTATATATTAAAATAGTACACTAAATGGAACACATTTGTTATTTTAATATATTAATTCATACGTTTTATAATTATATTTTACAATATATAAAAATTATTATATAATTACAAAAATATATTCATATATTCAAAAAGAATCAAATAGTTTTTAAAGACATTATACTAATTTAAATTACAATACTATAATATAATATATAATAATTACTACATGGGGAGCAACTCCTCATGTCACACAAATTGTGTTCCTCATGTAAAGCACAAGAGATTTGATTTACAAATGAATTCAGAGTTAGCATGTTACTAAACCTACACTGTAAAAAAAAATTCGTAAATTTTACGGTAAAAAAACGGGAGCTGTGGTTGCCGGAATTTTACCGTAAATACGGTAGCAACGTTTTAGGTTTTACAGTTTTAACTTAAATTTACAGTTAAATAACGTAATTTAATTAACTGATATAATGTTAATATACCAACCTATTGAAGTACTGAAATCTGTTTTGTACCTTTGTAATACACTGATAACCACCAAATGCAGGTGGTGATGAGAAAGTCACATGATGAACCAAAGCCCATCACAAGCAGCTTTTAAATAATAACATATACAGAAGGTGCACAGCGTCATTCACACAAACACTAAACACCATCATGGTAACACACATGAAACTGAAATAATGCAATAAGCATTCATCTAACAATATTAGGTGTAACACTCAACCCTAATATACAAAACTGATAAGAAAAAAATAAGAAGAAAATAGTTATTTCAACAAAAAAACAACAACTTTGAAATGTAATGCAGGGAATTCTGGGAATGTCAATTTACGGTTATTCACTGTAAATTATACAGTATTTTTCACTTCCAAAAACGGTATACTACCGTAAAATTAATGTCCAATACATGTAATGTCCAATACAGTTTTTCACTGTATATAATAGGGGAATTTACCGTTAACCATTTAACAGGTTTTTACTGTAGCATTTTTACAGTATTGTACCGTTAAATTCACAATAATTTTTAACAGTGTATGTTAATAAGCATTAAAAAAATACGGCACGGACAAATATACACTAAAGTAGTTTTGAATGACTTTTTCTTTTTTGCATCAAGCTCAGTGCTTTCTTGGGTTTGCTTTCACTATGAAGAACACATGTGATGCTGCTTTAGGATTTGGCTACAAGAATAAAACGTATTAAGCAATGTAATGTTGCTACCTACATTTTAAAGCAGACTTCCCTGATGGCTTAAAATGCTATATAGATAGAGAGCTCAGCAGGTTTTAAAACAGAGCATGTACTGTATTTCTGAGAGTTATCACAGGTTTATTTTTTCTGTCCATATCTCTAGACAGCCAGATGTGAATGGGACAGAGGAAAAGCCGCATGAGAACGATGCAACAGCTTCAAACAAATAATGATAAGAGACGTCATTCATCCAGCTGAGATTGTGAGCATAGAAACGAAACTCAGTCCAGCCTGTGAGGATCTTCTCAGGAACCCTTTCACAAAGTAAACGGTCATCCTGAAATATTTAAGAGCATTGTCAGATTGAATACAAGACGACACGCGTGCAGCTCACACAAAAGAGAGAATTCAGAGAGAGGAAAAGGGTTTTGTGCGACTCCACTGGAAGACTCCATTCCCAACACAGCAAGGATGGTTTGAACTGGACACAGGAGGAATAATAACATCTGTGAAAAAGAGCTTTCAGGACAGGATGCCATGAACTTGCCTGCTCCATTTTAAAGTTGTAATTGCTGTCCGCGGCTGAACACAGATGCAGCGCCCTGTAAATCATTCATACACAACAACCAGCCATCAGCTGCTTGCAGGACTGGACCAGCAGAGACCTTCATCTTCACCATTACCATCCAGATATGTTTTTAACTGACACGAGAGAAGAAAAGAGTTTTAAATGTAATGTAATGTAATGTATGCATTTAGCAGACGCTTTGCGACTTACAGTGCATTCAGGCTATACATTTTTTTTACCAGTATGTGTGTTCCCTGGCAATCGAACCCACAACCTTTTGCGCTGCTAACGCAATGCTCTACCAATGAGCCACAGGAGCACTAAATGAGTAATAGAGGCTCGTCTGATGAGCTCCTTGCTGGAGGAGGCAGTTTAGTGCATGAAACATTGATGCCTTCACATGTCAGCTCTTTCTGTGGATGTGAGTGTGTGTTTACCTCGCTTCAGTGATCTCACACACACACACACACACACACACACACACCTGCTCCACAGTAGTCAGTTCTTCAGCTCAGCGCACTAGTTTCCTGTAATGGTCAATCCAAATTAATTGTTTCTCATAGTCCATTTAATTAATTTCATTAATGAGACCTCTTTCAACAGTTTCTCTTAGAAATGACATTAAATGAAGATCAAACTTCATTTAATCAAACTTCATTTCTCGTTATTTTCTCCTTATTTTTCTCCTGAGGCCCTCAGTAATCCACGAAAGGCCATCTTCACCACATAAAAAAATGCTTTGGCAAATAATAATTATAACATGTCATAATCATGAGATAAAATGTAAACATTATGAAATATAAAGCCAACATTATGAGACAAAAAGTCATAATTATGACAATTGTGAGCTAAAAACTTGACTTCAAAATTGAGATGTCAAAATTATCAGATAAAAAGACATAATTGTGAGAATTTTTTCAAAATTAAGAGATATTAAGCCAGGATAATAAGACCAGAAGTCATCATTATTACAGTCAAAATTATGAGATAAAACTTGAAATGACAGTCAAAATTATGAGATAAGTCACAATTATGAGACAGAAAGCCAACATTGTCATTCAAAATTTAGATAAAAACTTCAAACTATGACAATCAAAATTATAAGATAAAAACCTGAAATTATGAGTCACATTTAATAGATAACAACTAAAACTATGAGATAAGTCACAATTATGAGACAAAAAGTCATAATTATGAGATAAAAAGGCAAAATCATGAGATGTAACAATTTTGAGATAAAAAAATCTAAATGAAATACTAAGACATAATTAGGAGAAAAAAGTCTTTAAAAGTCACAATTATGACAGTGAAAATACATAATACAACATAAAAAGTCATAATTACAACATAAAAAGTATAATCATAAGAAGTCGAAATTGTACAATATCATACTTATATACGAAATTAAGTGAGAAGATACTAAGCCAAAATAATAAAACAAAAAGTCAAAACTGAAATAAAAAGTAAAAATTATGACGGTTAAAATTGAGATATGTCATAATTATGACATAAAAAGTCAGACATTTTTGGTCATAACGACTTTAATGATGAACTCAATTTTGTTTTACCAAAACATGTTTTTTTTTTCGTATGTGTTGTAAATAGGCTTTAATACTCACGTGTATCTCCTAGATATTCAGAAGAGATCTCAATAATGTCTCACACTGTGCTCAGATTTGCCAAGACAGCAAAGTCTGCAATCAAAATTCAAAGATCTCAATACGAACTCAGATATTTCTTATCAAATGATCTGAGCTGCACCACATTTATTTTACAACTCTAGATAACTTTGTCTATTTTATCTCTCTTAATGAATTTCAGAAGAAACATGAGAATAATGAGAATAACTTGATACTTAAACTAAACAGAAGTGAGAATATAACTAAATAACTTCATTAAATCTTCTGAGATGTAAACATTAACATTAACATGAAAATCTTACCGTCTTACAGTAACTCTGGTCTCTGAGCGACATGGACTGTGAAAACAGAAAACACAATTTACAAATAATGAGTTTCCAGATAACACAGGTGTTCTTTGGACACGAGGTTTATGCCTCATAATTCATGATTATTTGCCATTGAAGATCTGACCAGCTCAAACTCCCCTGAGAGAGAATCAGAAAACACAGCTGCACTCGAGAGGGACACCATAGCACTCCTAACATCTGCTCTACGTGCATTCCTGCATTCAATCCCAGGTGTCTTACAAGAGCCCGGAGAGCTCAGATTCCACAGACGTACACGAGATGCAGAAATAAGTTTCAGTCTGTGCTTGTGCGCGTGTCTGTGCTTGTGTGCTTGTGTGTGAGTGCTTGTGTGTGTGTCTGTGCTTGTGTGCGTGTCTGTACTTGTGCGCGTGTCTGTGAGTGTGTGTGTCTGTGCTTGTGTGCGTGTCTGTGCTTGTGCGCGTGTCTGTGCGTGTGTGTGTGTGTGCGTGTGTGTGTGTGTGTGTGTGAGAGAGAGAGAGGGAGAAAGCATATATTGTAGGCTATTTAAGAGTAAATGCTGTGTGTGTGTGTGTGTGTGAGAGAAAGCATATATTGTAGGCTATTTAAGAGTAAATGCTGTGTGTGTGTGTGTGTGTGTGTGTGGAGTGTGTGTGTCTGTGCTTGTGTGCGTGTCTGTACTTGTGCGCGTGTCTGTGAGTGTGTGTGTCTGTGCTTGTGTGCGTGTCTGTGCTTGTGCGCGTGTCTGTGCGTGTGTGTGTCTGTGCTTGTGTGTGTCTGTGCATGTGTGTGCTTGTGTGTGTGTCTGTGCGTGTGTGTGTGTCTGTGTCTGTGTGCTTGTGTGTGCGTGTTTGCTTGTGTGCGTGTCTGTGCGCGCGTGTGTGGGCTTGTGTGTGTGTCTGTGCTTGTGTGCATGTCTGTGCTTGTGCGCGTGTCTGTGCGCGCGTGTGTGTGTGTGTGTGTGTGTGTGCTTGTGTGTGTGTCTGTGCTTGTGTGCGTGTCTGTGCGTGTGTGTGTGTGTGTGTTTGTGCGTGTGTGCTTGTGTGTGTCTCATAATTGATCCGGAATGCTGTTTTGTGAATACGCTATATCACATTAATTGAGAAACGTTGAGACGATGGATGCTGCCAATTATTGGAGTGACAGAAACTGTTATAACAAACCAATTAATGTCTAAAAATATTTCTTTACAGAGTCAAAACATAATAATGCTCAGAACATGTAATGGAAAGTTATTTTTGTAACAACATATTCATGCAACAATTAGTTAAAGTAAATGAGCTGCAGTCTCCATCTGCTGGCAGTAAACTTATTTATAAAATATAAATGATAAAATCTTAATTATTAAACATCACGATCATTAATTATATTATAAAAGTAATTATTATATATTAAAAAACAAAACTCAATACCTCAAGCCTCAATGACTTTCTCTGCAGATCACAAAAGATTTAGCACAATAAAGTGAACAGTTTATACGATGTGTTTAGATTATTTATTCTGAACATTTATTTTGAATTTAGTTTTCGATATTAGATTGGAAGCATATCTATAAATGTAGACAATAATATTGTTTAAAGATTATACAAATATTTTCATAAAACAATATACCCTTCTGTTACCTTAACCCTTTGTTGATCACCCTTTTCTTGTAGGATTTTAGGCTTAGATCCTATTCTACTTGTAGTTTTTTAATGCTAATTTAAGTTCCTTTAAATTTCCCTTTATGTTACACTTTAAATTTCAATGTTTAACTTCAAACCCATTCTATAAACTTTACAGGAAAATCACATAACAAGAAAAAAAAAACATTAAATCATAACCATTTATTCACATTTGCTTCCATAGCATATTCTCAATGTCCATACAAAATATCCATTAATATATGTTATAATTAACGTTTTTTCTCCTCAGTTCCGTTTAAAGAGTTATCCAGTAAAGTTCAGATCTAAAAGTCTTTATCAATGACAAAAATAAATAAATCAGTCCAACCATTCAGATGAGTAAATCAGTGTTTTTGATCCTTCTCATGGGTGGCTCCCCATCTGTATTTTTTCCCTTTGGTGGAGTCGACGATATCATCGCAACGAAACCCAATCCGAGATGAGAATCCGTGGTTGAAGGAATAAACATCAACCCAATAGCTACAAAAAAAACGACAAATTCCACGTTTACATGGATTTAGTAATCCGATTGATGTTCGCAACTATGGAGGACGAAACCTGCAAAAACAATAAATAAATAAATGCACAAATAAATAAATAAATATGCAAATAAATAAGTAAATGTGTGTATAAATACACAAAATCTTGTTTAAATACATATAGAAATAATTAAACGTGATTAAAGTAGGCAAATAAATAAAATAAATTGGTGGGCAAATGGAAAATATTTAAGGAAATGCTAAACTCATCCTATTTATTTTCCTTTGATCACTCATTTATTTCTGAATGTAGTTCCACATTTATTTTTCCTCTGCACAACATGCTAATGAGAGGGTGTCAACCATGGACTTGCTCGGGTCTTGTGATAGCTGGGGGCGTGGCTTTCCCGCTGACAGGAAATGCATGGTATAAATCCAGTATAGCCTAGTAAAGTCACTTTTGCCGTTCAACAGAGCAAGATGCATAGAAAAATTAAGCCATATTGTTCGTACAGTATCTGTGACTTTACAAACGACCCAACGGAATGGCCAGAGGTGTCATTTCCGGGCATTCGATATTCGCAAATCTAGGGACCGTCTCTAAAGTTACATACGACATTGGTATACACTTTTCTAACTTTAATAGCATTTGAGGAAAATTACTTACAGTAACACAACCAACTGTGAAGTGGTCATGTAGTTCTCGGTTATAA
>NW_015506552.1:234094-234932 GCF_001515645.1 Sinocyclocheilus grahami
CTATGTATCTTGCTCTGTTGAACGGCAAAAGTGACTTTACTAGGCTATACTGGATTTACACCATGCATCTCCTGTCAGCGGGAAAGCCGCGCCCCCAGCTATCACAAGACCCGACCAAGTCCATGGTTGACACCCTCTCATTAGCATGTTGTGCAGAGGAAAAATAAATGTGGAACTACATTCAGAAATAAATGAGTGATCAAAGGAAAATAAATAGGATGAGTTTAGCATTTCCTTAAACATTTTCCATTTGCCCATCAATTTATTTTATTTATTTGCCTACTTTAATCACATGTTTAATTATTTCTACATGTATTTAAACAAGAATTTGTTGTATTTATACACACATTTATTTATTTATTTGCATATTTATTTATTTGTGTATTTATTTATTTATTGTTTTTGCAGGTTTCGTCCTCCATACGCAATATGTCTTTCAAATCCTTGAATATTTTGACGACCTCTCTATCCGTGCGTGAGAAATCAGATAAGATCTCCTTAATCGTTCTTTCTAATCTTGCCTAATTTAGCAAGACGGTAAGTTATCAGCCATAAATCTTTCCAAAAACAATTCTTTATTCTCTAAACTACAATGTTAGGCTAAAATGATATTTAACCTAACTTTTTTCTCCTTTTCCAGGTCTAGAATGTTCTCTGAGCGACAACAAACTCACTCGCTCGTCTCCGGTCACCTTTCACTACTTTGCAAAAAATAACCAAAACATTAAATTGGACAATTTATCCAACATTGTCAGTTATAGTAAAAATCACTGTAATGCTGAGCTTCACGAGAGCGCCGGCTCTCTTCCCCCGTCTGCGCGTCCTGAAGCTCTTGATC
>NW_015506552.1:234942-235492 GCF_001515645.1 Sinocyclocheilus grahami
TATTCTCTAAACTACAATGTTAGGCTAAAATGATATTTAACCTAACTTTTTTCTCCTTTTCCAGGTCTAGAATGTTCTCTGAGCGACAACAAACTCACTCGCTCGTCTCCGGTCACCTTTCACTACTTTGCAAAAAATAACCAAAACATTAAATTGGACAATTTATCCAACATTGTCAGTTATAGTAAAAATCACT
Source organism: Sinocyclocheilus grahami (assembly GCF_001515645.1). Classification (NCBI taxonomy): domain Eukaryota; kingdom Metazoa; phylum Chordata; class Actinopteri; order Cypriniformes; family Cyprinidae; genus Sinocyclocheilus; species Sinocyclocheilus grahami. The sequence continues at coordinate 235,139 of NW_015506552.1, forward strand.
GTAATAAAATTTAATTTAATTACATTCTGCCTGTGTTTTTTATTTTTTGTGTGCGTTTTGTGCACCTATATGTATATCCATGTAGCTCTAATTTCAACTTAAATCTGAGCTTGGGCTACAATTGCATTGAACTGTAGGTTCTACTCACCAGGTAGCTACTACTTGTAAAATCAGCAGACAAAGCGACTAGGGTTTCAGATTAAATAAACATAGCCTACGTTTCTCAGATCCCCCTCTTACGCTCATTGTTCACTGAGGAATAAAAATATTACAGTAGAGACAACATTTATTATAAACCATTATGTTATCGAAATTCATATAGGCTATGCGAATAGTCTCTCTTAATAAAAGAAT
>NW_015506552.1:236339-237152 GCF_001515645.1 Sinocyclocheilus grahami
GTTGCTGCTTGGGCAAAACAGCTTTTAAAGTAAGACCAGAATAGAAAGAGAGCTGCAGTCTCCATCTGCTGGCAGTCAAATAGATTACAAGACTAGCTATATACTCACTCACTACTTTTCTTTCTTTTCAAATATTGACAAAACTATTGCACAGATGGGTAGAAATTGCACAATCACAGTGTGTCTTAAGAATATTAAAATAAATAATATAGTTTAATCATTTAATAATAACAATACCAATGTTAAAAAAGAAATAAAAAGAAACCTATCTTCCCCAGATATCAAAGTAGAAGTATTTAGTCAAAAATTAAGTATTGTTTGTTTAACAAAAAATTACAGGTTTTTAGTTTTGGACCTAGACTGACGAAAAGTCAAAAGATGTCAAAAGGCGGAATTGATTTTGATGAAAGGAACTTAGGAGCAACTCTAAAACTAACATGATTCCTACAATTTCAGTGCTCAAATATATTCAGTTAAAATAGACCTAATTAAAATCAGTCCTGTCTTTGTAAACTTACTCATCTGACTCAAAGTTATGTAAATTACATTTCCCACAATGCTCTACTACTGCCGTGTGCCATATCCTAGAAATGATGCAGTTATAAAGTTCAGTGGTTTTAGTTCCAGAGAGTCCATTGTTTAATGCTCTTTTTCTCGTAGGCATCTTACATGCAGGTAAATAGCCTATCATTTTTAACTGCATTAAAATTGTAAATATGAATATTAATTAATAAAATAAAGATGATCATTGATAGTAAAACAGATTAATTGTTTGTGTGTGTATGTGTGTGTGTGTGTGTGTGTGTGTGTGTG
>NW_015506552.1:238970-239341 GCF_001515645.1 Sinocyclocheilus grahami
TAGCTCTCAGCTTGACCTCTGAAGGGACTCATGAATAGTAACTAGGAGTAAACAGAGGATGATTCTGTTTCTTGCTTTCTCATTGCACTCATTCTTGAAGCGCTGAATCAGGCTGCGTCTCGTCCGTCTCTCCGTTTATCTCAGTCTCCTGTTCTTCAGTCTCTCTCAGAGGTCTCCGTTCATTTATTTCTGCTGCATTCTGGTTTGAGAGATTGTGTGGAGTTTCTTCAGCTTCATTCTGTGTTCAGGATGAGACACATCAGTTAAAAAAATATCTGCAAAAAATAACTTGTTTGCTTATATAGATGAAATCACATTCTTGGCTGTGACACTACACTCTTAAAAATAAAGGTGCTTCACGATGCCATAGA
>NW_015506552.1:242868-243389 GCF_001515645.1 Sinocyclocheilus grahami
TGGCTGTGTAACTCTGCTCGTGTGATCTGCAGGAGCGTCTGAGGATGACGGATCATCACAGAGACATGGAGCGACTGAGACACACTCTTCCCGTCCATCCGGGGACGTCAGCACCTCTCATCACAGGTAATCTGTTCATTCAGACTCACTGCAGGCGTTCAGTGTGTGTCACACAGTCAAGCATGTGCGTTTGTTTATCAGATTTCTATCCAGCGTTAGCCAGCACACACCAGACCCCCGCTGTGAACCTGCTGCCCGCTGAACTACACGCCCGCCTCACCCTCATCAAACACACCGCTGAGAAGGTACAGAAACACACGTTCACTTCAGTTCCCCAGTGATGACACTTTCTGATGCCGGTGTCCATTAGAGAGGACTATAACCATTCAAATGATCACCGCAGTAAAGCACTCCACATTAAAGGCACAATATGTAATTTTCGCTTCTAGAGGGCGTGTATTCAAAATAAACAAATGGACAAAGGCGTAGTTTGATGACGCCGTGACTGAGTGTGGAATCAT
>NW_015506552.1:243673-246505 GCF_001515645.1 Sinocyclocheilus grahami
TTTTGGATATTTTAATAAAAAAAAACTTACATATTGTGCCTTTAAAGAGGTTTAACATGTTAAACTAAAAATAAGCTCAAGGGTGTATTATATACATGTACATATAGTATTTTTTTAGTTTAGAAAAAATAGCCAAAAAGAAATGAACACTAAATTATAAATTAATGAATTAATAAATAGTTAAAAAGGGAAAGGTATCACCACATAAACAAACCAAAACAATCCTGACATAAATGCCAAAGTAAAGCCAAGTTTCTGAACAGCTCCAGTGAAAAATCCAAAAGCAAGAATTCAGCAAAAATAGCCCCAAAAAACTAATATTCCAATATGCATTCCTATAAATGAATAGGCCTACGTAAAAAAGGATCTCACTATATTTCCTATTGATGTTAAAGCCAACAATCCAACTGTAGATAGCCTACATGTGAATAAAAACGAGCTCACAGGTTTATTTTATTCATATATGAAATTATCAAATGATTGATTCAAGCATGTAAACAAACCAGAATAATCCTTGTAGAAATGCCAAAAAAAAGACAAGCTAGTGAACTACTCCAATGAAAAATTAAAATAGCAACGATTCAGTCTCCAAAAAGCAAATATTCCAATATGCAGCAAAAAAATAAAAAAAAAGTTCTGACATTTCCTATTTATGTTGGAGCCAAAAACCCAATGATGTAAAATACATAACACTAACATGGTACATAAACATTAACTAAGTGCAAAATAAGCTCAAGAGCATATTATATGCATATATATATACAATTGATTAAGTGAATAATTCAATGTATAAACAAAACAAACAAACTTGGGGGTAGTCGTGGCCTAATGGTTAAGAGATTTGGACTCATAACCCAAAGGTTGAGGGTTCGAGTCTCGTACTGGCAGGATTGTAGGTGGGGGGAGTGAATGTACAGTGCTTTCTCCCACCTTCAATACCCTTGAGCAAGGCACTGAACCCCCAACTGCTCCCCAGGTGCCGCAGCAAAAAAATGGCTGCCCACTGCTCCGGGTGTGTGTGTGTTCACTGCTGTGTGTGTGCACACTTTGGATGGGATAAATGCAGAGTATGGGTCACCATCCTTGGCCACATGTCACGTCACTCACAAACAATAATTATTATAAATGCCAAAGGAATGCCAACTTTGTTTCTAAACAATCCTTGTCAAAAAATACAAATAATGGAAAAAATAAAATTCAAATAATATTGAAAGATCTGACCACAATTTTGAATGATTCTAGTGAAAAATGTAAATAAGCAACAATTCAGTTTGACAAGCACGATCAAATAAATACATAAAAAGAAGAGATCTCACCATATTGTGTAAAAATCCAAAAGGCAAACAGTAGATCAGACAATGATGCAGTCAGTCCAGTTTAAATGGCATTTACAATCCACTTCAACATAAAATGTAGTCAACTAGAGCAGGTGTAACATGTAAACCATTGATCATCAAACAACCTCAACAAACTTTCCACAATTAAAAATGGCCACCTTTAGTTAATCTGTGAACGATTACAGACTGATGAGGCTTATCACACTCCCTAGTGTGTAGTTATCATAATCGACTGTTGAAATCCTGCCCTCTGCAGTCTGAGATTAAATGGCACGGAGGAACTATAACATTGTTCACTTTTGAAATTATTTTTATTTTCCAGGTGATGAACAATAAAAACATTGACAGCCAATCAGAATCCATCCTGCATTCAAAGCAGCAGCGTGCACTCATATTAACACAGAACATTATCGCCCACCGACTCCCTCCAATCATGTGACCCACTTGAACACCTTGCAAAATCTGCGCCGAGAAATCTTTCGCCCTCACAACAAATTCACACTAATAACTATTACAATGACTGGATTAAGAAGTAAATGTGACGACACTTTTACCCATAATTCTTCAATAAGCATATCAATAGATTCTTACTATTCCTACAGTGTAGCAATGGGCACAGTATACAAATGGTTTATTTGCAATCCCTGGAGTCCATTTGCTGAAATACAGCACAGCTAGTGATTTTGGGATAAATTAAATGGATTTGTCTTTTTAAACACACATATAGCTGCATTACAAACTCAGCAATTGTGCTTTGAGATAAGTCACAACAGCGGATATCTTTGATAAACAAAGATTGGTTGTGATTATATTTAGTTTTATTTGGGACTTGACTTTTTTTGCCCCATTGGTTTCCAATAGAAGGAACCATGAGAATTCACAGAATGTTTAATATCTGTCAAATTATCAGATGAAGTGTACCAAAATGCCTATTAAATCCACAGTAACTGTAGTCAGCCGCATAAGCCACTAACATTATTAGGAAGTCCTTTAACAACTTACACTTTGAAGTAATGCTTAGTCATCATTGCCTCAGAGCAAATATTAACCCTAAATTGGCAACATCCCACCCATACTAATGGTTTCTGGCCATTTCTCCAACAAGACAGACTTCCTGCAGGAGGAGCAGTACTTCCCAGCCACTCTGAAGAAAACCCTCACACAACACATGACCACACAGAGACGGGAAAAACTTTGATATGATTTATTTGATATATAAACATTGTAAAGAGAAGTTTCATGCATGACGTCAACCTCCAGCATTCACAGTCACCGTGGGGCGCATCTGCAAAAATTGAAAAACGAGTCACTTCAGTTAAATTAGATTTTTTTTTTTGTTAAAGCAAAGAATATTTAAACAAGCCTCAGACTACCAAAACTCCACACGTGTTTTCAGACAGGGATAACTTCTCTCATCATAGGCTTGAATGAATAACCTTGGGTCAGATTTTCTTTATAACCGACTAATCCGACCAAAAAGCATTGAATTACACCG
>NW_015506552.1:247277-247527 GCF_001515645.1 Sinocyclocheilus grahami
AGCACAAACACGCACGTGCTGCGGCGAGAAAGAGAGCGAGCAGCAGAGAGCGTCCGCTTTTATAGCGCTGGAGCGACACGACCCACGTGACTAGGGCTGCGTGCCATTCGGTAGTGATCCTCCCTGTGCCCTGTTCCCTTCGAAGCTGAGTTTTTAGAGGGTTGAAAGGTGTAGCGTTCAAAACAACGGTCACTCGGAACTCACTTATTAAAGGGGTCCTATTATGCTTTTTTCACTTTTTCAACTTTAG
>NW_015506552.1:252591-252901 GCF_001515645.1 Sinocyclocheilus grahami
CTCAGAAGCCTGTCCGAAATCAGTTTCATGAGGTGCCTTTGCGCATAACCGCTGCCTGCAAAGTCATTGCCTCATACGGCAGCGAGGCGAAATCGCCCATCACTAAATAGTACAACAACAACAAAAAACACACAAAAAAGAAGAAGCGCATGTGTGAGCTGTGCGTACATCGTAGAAACATCGCGCTGCGCGTGTGCTATATGTGTGTACCGATTATGACGAAATTTGAATCGCGCACTGTATGAATACCCTAGCTTAAAGCCCGGTTCACACCAAGAACGATAACTATAAAGATAACGATAAAGATATA
>NW_015506553.1:0-795 GCF_001515645.1 Sinocyclocheilus grahami
GTTTGTTGCTCAAGAATGCTTAAAATCTACACTTATTTCATGTACGTCATTTATAATTCAAACCTAAATGCTCAGCATCATATCAGGGTCCAGATCACCCTGACAGGGTTTGTGATAATGACTGTACATGATCACTTACTTCATTTATAACTTAGGGATTTTATTAAAGGTATATAGAGCAGATACTCAGTACAATATCATGTTGATTAAATGTGTTTGCTCCTTATTTGTATTGTGTTAATGTGATATAGAGATGCTGGTAAGAGTTCAACAGGAAACACTATCCTGGGCAGAGAGGAGTTTGACTTGAAGACATCTGCTCAGTGTGTGAGGAGACATGGAGAAGTAGCAGACAGACACATCACTGTCATTGAAGCTCCAGGATGGTGGAGGAATTACACTGTAGAGGAGAGCTCTGAGTTACTGAAACAGGAGATTCTGCTCAGTGTGTCTCTGTGTCCTCCAGGACCACACGCTGTACTACTGATCATACGTGTGGACTACATGTTTAAAGAGACTGAGAGAAAAGCAGTGCTGGGGTATCTGGATCTTCTCGGTGAGAGAGTCTGGAGTCACACTATAGTGCTGTTCACTCATGGAGACTCTCTGTTAGACACATCTATAGAGCAGCACATTGAGAGTGAAGGGCAGAAGGGCAGGAGGCTGCTGGACAAATGTGGGAACAGGTATCATGTTCTCAACAATCAGAACAGGAGTGACCACACTCAGATACTCAGATCGCTGGAGAAGATTGAGGAGACAGTGGCACAAAACAACGGCTGCCATTTGGAAATA
>NW_015506553.1:4833-8867 GCF_001515645.1 Sinocyclocheilus grahami
TGTCTGGCCATCTGTTCGTGACCTCAAGCTGAAGCGAACTTGGGTTCTGCAGCAGGACAATGATCCAAAACACACCAGCAAGTCCACCTCTGAATGGCTGAAGAAAAACAAAATGAAGACTTTGGAGTGGCCTAGTCAAAGTCCTGACCTGAATCCTATTGAGATGCTGTGGCATGACCTTAAAAAGCCGGTTCATGCTCGAAAACCCTCCAATGTGGCTGAATTACAACAATTCTGCATAGATGAGTGGACCAAAATTCCTGCACAGCGCTGTAACAGACTCATTGCAAGTCATCGCAAACGCTTGATTGCAGTTGTTGCTGCTAAGGGTGGCCCAACCAGTTATTAGGTTTAGGGGGCAAACACTTTTTCACACAGGGCCATGTAGTTTGGGATTTTGTTTTCCCTTAATAATAAAAACCTTCATTTAAAAACTGCATGTTGTGTTCACTTGTGTTATCTTTGACTAATATTTAATTACTGAGCCACTGCATGAAAAGCACACACTTCTGTTTCTCATACATGCATGCATATCCTCATCTCTTACAACAACTGCCCCTAGTGGCACTTCTTAATCAACAGGCTATATACAGTAAGTGAACACATCTCACAACATTGCCTGACCCATTTAGAGTTGACTGTAAGGTTGACCATCTGAATGAATCACAACCACGTGAACTGATAAAAATGACTGGATAAAAGTGTCTGTCAAATGCATTAATGTGAATGTTCTACTATTGATCTGCTCTCTGTTTTCATTATTATAGTGAGTGGAGATGATGAATCTGATTCATGGTCTCTGGGAAGTTCTGCTTATGGCTCATTCAGATCACGATCAGGAGCAGACATAGTTTTTGGATCATCACGTTCCAGAGATTCGTCTCACACAAGTTATGAGTCAGGGGCCATAAAACTATATAACAGCATTGAACTTCCACCACCCAGCAGTGAGTGCTTTTGTTTGACTGTTTTAAGTACACTTTGGTCTCACTGTGACCTTTTTTTAAAATAAAATATTAAGAATCCCATCTGTTTTGTTTTGTGAAATGGTGAAAATGTATGTCTACATCACCCATAGAAAACTGTAGTAGTAGCAAAGTTTTCTGTCATGTTTCTAATCTGTCAATCACAACTAATTATGATATATAGTATATTATATACTGTATATGTACACAGTAAAAAAAAAAACCTTGTTTAAAAAAAAAAAAACCGGCAGCTGTGGTTGCCAGAATAATTTTGTAAAAAATAAATAAAAAAAATACAGCAAAAATGTGAAATTCATTTTAAAATTCATTCATTTAAAATTCATTTTAAACTTGTGAATTCGACAATGCACACTGCTACTAAAATGTGTTTTCTAACTTTAACATATACTGACAACCACCATAATAATGCAGGTGATAAAACAGGAAGGCACATGAAGAATAATGAAAATCATTCAATTTCCATTGGATAAAATCAAGTCCCTACATGATGATTTTCTACTTTTTGTCTAGTGAGTGTTAGAGGGAAAACGGTAACTGGATGTCTTTACAGACGCCACACAACTCAAGCAACAGAAAAACACAGCACGAAAGTTGGACGATCCAGTGAGTATCTTTTTGTTACAAGAGTTTGATCTTGAAATTTATAATAATAATTAAAAAAAAAACTTATTCAGTTTGTTCGGGCCTATTTTATTATCTTTTGATGAGGTGTTGAACATTATGATGGCTGTCAAAAATCAAACTGAATGAAACTAGTTATTGATGCACTTAAGAGCATTAAAATTGTGTTTAACTTCTGACATTCTGAAAATATCTAGATTAAGATAATGAATGTATTGGAAAAGTAATTTTAAGTGTGTACAGTATGTGGCCAAAGATAAACTGTTTTTATAGCCTATAAATCTGGGGGAAAAAAAGGAAAAGTTAGATCAACGATGACTAGAAACAGTCAGAGTCACCTCTAAAAGTGAAATGATGAGTCAGATAAGGAAAGATCTCAAATATATAATATATTGTGTTAGAATCGTGTTAGCCTGTGTTCTAGCACATTTTAAAAATATTTCTTCTGCTTGTATTTTTTCCCCCCAGTGAGTTATCTAGTCAAGAGGTCTCAGGTAAACTCTGCACAACTAGAAGCAGACAGCAGGTTTGGGTCATCATGCTCCATAGTCTCCACTGGCAGCTCAGGATATGGATCTTCACGCTCCTTTCCTCAATCTGTGGAACAGTCAGAACACAAATGGATAAATAGTGCGTTTAAGATTTCAGAACTTTCAGACAAACAAGATGAGTGTGAAGATATGAACTTATAAGAATTAATGTATGCAAATGAGTTTATATAGCCATCCATTCTCCAAGCTGCATGTTCTATGTAGAGATTCAGGAGCCTGTCCCAGCAGCTCAGGCCGTAGACAGGGAAACACTCTGGATGGATGGCCAGTTGTTTACATATCTTAATCTAAAATTTTTTAATATTGTACACTGTAAAAACTGTGATTCAATAAAGATGCAATACCAAACATTTAAAAAATATCCGGTATAAAATACCTTTTGTTTTCTTTAATCTGTTGCTGGTCAGTTTGTTGATTGTAACATTTGTGTAACACAAACCAAGTATATGAGGTAAATCTGTTTTTTTTCTAATACACAATTTATATTTTTCTTTGCTCTCCACAAAGCACATAATATTTTAACAACTTAATTCCAATTGACTCGTTAAATTAATTCCCAAAATTTTTTTTTTTACAATCTATTTGCAGTTACTTATTTTCACTGATTTACTTGTTACTCATTTCAAAATGATATTGTTTAATCGATTGCAAAAATATATATATATATATATATTGTGTATGTGTATATATATATTTTTTAAATACTGTATTATAATGTTTGAATGCCTTAAAGAAATATTTAATGAAGAAAAATAATTCAGTAATTTTTTTAAATAGCATTTGATTTCATATTTCAAATGGCAATGACAAAGTTTTTACATTCAAATACTGCACACAAAAATATTTAAGATTTTTATAAAGATCAAAAAAAGTACTCCTGTCCATTTTCAACCTTACAAGAAACCCTATAAATATTCTTTACAGCAATATTTTATTGGCAAACTATTATAAAGGCAGCAGACCCATTTGAGCTATATGACCTAATTGAGGTCTTTAACACTACAACTCATTTTAGCCCCAAAACACACACCAGCAAATACAGTGCAAGCCGTTTAACGTTTCTAAAATTCATCTCATAAGTGAAATCCTTAACAGTGATACAGGAAGTGTAAACAAACATCCCAGAAAATGTGACCACAAATACAATCCAAGGGTTTATTTCAAAGCAGATTGATCCTGTCTGCTCTGCAGGTTCCATGAAGATGTCACTGGTGTGTTTTTAAACTGGTGTCAGGAAGTTCAGGTTGAGGCTGCTGGGGATCTGGATGGTCTCGAGGGCCACAGGTGAAGGGTTGAAGGGGAAAGTGACTGGGAAAATGATCTTTGCGTCCATCAGTAACTGAGAAGACTCCTTACGATCCTTTAATAAAGTCTAGAGAGGATGGAGAAGTGTTTTACTATGTAAATCGAACAATATCTGACTTAAAATACATTTAAAAACATTGAGAAATGACTCACCTGTACAGACTTTATGAATGATATAGACACTCTCTCCTCAAACTCATTCACTGGTGTGTACAAGCGGAGGATTTTCACAATCTGTCACAAACAGACACAGAACATCAGAACTGAACTCAAGGTTTCATCAGAGACTCCATTCAGATCTCGCACACGCACACACACACACACACCTGTTCAGTGGTGAGAGCTGTGCACATAGTACAGATGGCCCCTGCGTCGTCCTGGCTCTTCTTTTTGATCTGCAGAAGCTGAGCTGCCTGAATCAGAGGCTCCAGAGACTCACGCGCTCCACTGCCCTGAAGATCTTTATCCAGCAACCACTCCTCCAGCTGACATACATTATACCTTATATAAAGAAAAAAATAATTGTAAATAAAATAAATACATGCATATATATATATTTTCAATGTTCTAT
>NW_015506553.1:9260-32182 GCF_001515645.1 Sinocyclocheilus grahami
TCGCTCTTTTACGGTCAGATATCGGAGCGCGTCGTGCAGATGGAGGAGCACCGTGTCCGCGCTGAACTCCTGATTACTTTATATACGCTGCGAAGTTGCATATTCAAGGCTTCTCGCTGAAACATGAGGCGAAGCCGACAAAATCAAAACAACCGAGAGAACACTTTTCTTCCTCTCTTTCCACGGACTTTTTCTTTTTCCACTCACTCCGTGCAACTCTCTCTCTCCCGTCTGCCTCCTCCTCCTCCTCCTCTTCCTCCTCCTCCTCTTCTTCTGCCTCCTCCTCCTCCTCTATGGGGGTGTCGTGTTACGTTCTTCCAGCCACACGGGGCCGCCCACGCTAAGCGGGGGAGGGAGGGGCGGAGAGCGCACGTAGCCACGCCCACTCGCCATTTGTGCCGGGGCTGGCGTCACGCCGTCCGATCTTAGCCGACATAGCGAGGTGCCGATGACATGTTGTCCCACAGAAACAGACCGAAAACCAATGAAATCGGTCGTCAGTGGTGGTCTCACTTTCCTCAAAGTTGACACTGCTAAAAACGAGCTTTGTATTAAGCCTTGTTGTGTTACTTAGTGAATAATGGCTCACATACAGACTGAAAATCTGTTTTTATTTACACACCCTCGCGTTGTTCCAAATCCAAATGTCTTTTTTTTTCTTCAGTGGAACTCTGAAGAATATCAGTACTGCTCTTTTCTTACAATAAACATGAATGGAGTTCAAGACAGTCCATGCGCATACTTGGTACTTTGATATTAAAGGGGTCATATGATGCGATTTCAAGTTTTCCTTTCTCTTTGGAGTGTTACAAGCTGATTGTGCATAGATGAGATCCCGGAAGTTGCAAAGACTAAAGTCTCAAAACCAAAGAGATATTCTTTATCAAAGTTAAGACTCTGCCACGCCTCCTAAAACGGCTCGTTCTAACACGCCCCCACATATCTACCTCACTATGTGGAAATATTTGCATAATGCCGCCCAAATGTTCACGCAAAGAAAGAAGGCGTGGTTTCAGTAACCGCAGTTAGTGTTGAAGCAGCATGTCAGGGAGACGCTGTGTGTTTCTAGGCGAAAGCAAAAGCACTTTACTTGGCCTTCTGAAAGTAGATGCATTTAGGAATCTTTAAGATTACTTACAACAGAACAGCAATGCATTTTATGGACGACCGTTTCGTGAACCTAGGAGAGGAGGTAATTCTGACTTTGCTATGACAATCTGGCGCTTCTGAATCAACGACTGTAAGTATGTCTTGTTACTAGTTTAAGTATTTGCTATTGACTGTTCAAATGCGGAGTTTTGCACATCGTGTGTGTGTGCATTATTTACTGTCTTAACATTTATTTTGAAAGATGACGCTCACGATTATGGTAAAGGGGCGTTACATTTCCGACACGTGCTTGTGGTGTTCGACCAATCACAAAGCACTGGGTCAGTTGACCAATCAGAGGAGACTGCGCTTGTCGGAAGGAGGGATTTTGTAGAAAACGATGTACTTGAGAGAGGCGGGGCATAGAGGACCTACAATAATGTACAGTATTTGAAAAAGAATGTGTTTTTTGAACATTAAAGCATGTCAACATATTCTGTTACACCAAATACACAAAATGATAATAAAAAAGCATCATATGACCCCTTTAATATTTTCCACAGAAATATCAAATACTTATGTAGGCATAATTTGTCTATGAAACTAATTGCCATCGTTTGAGCATAAATTTGTAGATCTTAAAAGGTTTTAAGATAATAAGAAACATGAATACAGAAGAAAAAAATGTAATTTATATTGATAAAATTTACATAGTGTATTCAAAATAAGAAAGCACCCCCCAAAAAAATTCTGTATAAATGAATGATTGTGTGTGTGTGTGTGTGTGTGTATAAAAATAATAGTAAGAATTTCCCACTACAATTGATTGATTTCTGGGATTGCATTTCTTGTGAAGGATACGTTTCACTCACTTATTTGAGATATTTAATAAATGCTGCTGACTTTTTGGAGTGTAATAATGACGTCTACAATGCTGTTTATGTAGACAGAACACTAGGGTTTGAAACGCAGCAAACAACCTACCTTCTCTCCACTGTACTGCCTCAGGCAATGTAAGAAGCGACAAGTGTTTGCCAACCAGAAGGAAATGGTTTCAAAATCTCCTCGTTTCTGTACAGATAGCAACTTATTACGTAATTACCACAGCATGTTTTGTCAGATGTTTAAATCGAAATAATCTGGACATTTTTCATGCAAAAATGGTTCACTCTTATCTCAATGGATTTGTATTCCAACATATTCTGACAGAGTCTTTCACCTTCAGTACGTTCTTGATGGCGTTGATGGAGAGTTCAGCAGGGTGGAGACCCGCTGGTCATCGTTGGCGTAGTCGGCGTGTCGCAGACACATTAAGAGAATGTAAGCAGGCAGACCTGTGACCAAATTCACCGCCACACCTCTGGGTTTGAGCTCTGTGGATAAATACGTTCAAAATGACTGAAAATCACTCTTTTCAATGGAATATACTGCCTAAAGCAAAAACATTCAATGTCCATTTGTTTCTCTTTGTTCCAAAGAAAGTATCTATAAACATTTGTATTGTTTAGTTTCTCTGCTGATATTCTACATGTTTATGATGTTCAGATCACCTGTGATGAGTATCTTGAACAGTTTGCTCTCGTCTTCTCTCCTGTACTCCAGCATGCCCTGGAAATCCCTCTCTTTGCGAACGATACTGACCATGCGTCCGCTCTCGCCAACTATGTTCTCTGGAGAGGACTGCTCGACATGAACACCTGCTGCCACCACCAAAATATTCATATTTTCCATATAAAAATAATCATGGGATGCCACTCCAACAGAAATTCATGTGATAATTTGTCTACAAAACTAACTGAAAGCATTTAATCATAAAACTTTTAGACAGTTTTTTAGACAAACATGAATCCAGTGTCCAAACTTGACTGATATTATTAATATCTTGTTTTCAAAAATGAGAAATCATTACCCTCAGCCTCCCCAAACTTTTTCATGTAGATTTTCAGGTGTTTCTTTAGTTTGCGGATCATTTTGTCCTGTTTCCCCATCTGCTCCAAGAGGTCCTATAATTTACAGAAATCATTGTAATGCAGAATAATATTTACTGTCATATATTACCATGTATATTTGTTAGTGTATGCATACCATATTTTGTTGTGTGAGGCGACTGATCTCGTGCTGCAGGCTGGCTTGTATTAGAGCGTCATGCGGAAGCTCCAAGCTGTTCGACAGCATCTGCTGCTGATGATCAAGCTCCGCCCTTAACTGCTGAAGCTCCGCCCTCAAACCCTCCACCTCCTTCTCGTGGGACTGTCCCTGAGTTTGCAACTGTGACACTAGAATCCTGCAAAGAGATATTAAAATGTTACTCAAAAGATATGCATTTAACCAGTGTTATTTTAGTATTATTGATATACTATTCGTTTTTCTTAATATTTTGAATAATCTTTTTTTTTTTTACAGTTTTCATCTCAATTTTAGTTACAATTTTTGTAATTCTGTGTTTTTGTCATTTTTATTAGTCTATATAGATTTCATTAAGTTTTAGAAAAACGTTGCCTCAGGAACTAGCATCCTATTTTACTTAATGAGTCAATTTAGTCCCTTTGTTTACCAATTTAAAAAGATACTTTAATTTAAAAAAATATATTTTTTTGGATGGTGTGTGTCAGTTAGTGTACGGGAGAAAGAGTGTCTTTGTATATTAGTTCTATTTTATTTCACCTGTTAGTTTCCTTCAGGCTCTCATAAGCCATCCAGAGTTCTCCATCCTCATTGAGCTCATGAAGGTCCAACCTGGGAGATCTGTGAGAGAAAGAGTCATAAATGACTTCCATTATAAGGAAACATGCATGTTACAGCGTGAACATGGGTCTGAGGACTGTAAATACAAATTTATGAAATATAAAAGCTGATATACCTGCTTGAGTCACCTGAATCTCCTTCGGTTCCTGTTTCCTGAAAAAAAAAAAAAAAATTACTGCCAGACTGATTATGTGTGTGTGTCTGTGTTATATTTTATTAATTATAATTTATGTCACATTATTTTGAAGATTTTCACCTATGGAATGTCAAATGGCTGCAAAAAAGTTTGCACACTACCTTATGTTTAAATGCCTCGTGGTTGACCAGTTGAGATCGCAACATGAGCACTTCCTCCTTTCGCATTTCAAGCTCTTCTGTGGTGGAGTTGAGCTGTTCGAGGAGCACGTTATATGCCTGACCTCCAGGGGACGCCAACTTTGACCCTGACCCCTTACTGAGGGACTGACGGAGCTCCTGCAGATCTTTCTTGAGCTTCTTATTGTCGGACTCCAGCTCCTGACGCTGTGAGTAGATCAGACACACACACACACACACACACACACATATATTTCTTTGAATGCATGAAAGGCAAACCAAAAATTTAATTTAGTGAGCAAAAGTGTGTTTTTGGTACCTTCAGAGCTTCATAGTCTCTCTCAGCCCCTAACACTCTCTGACAATCTTCCAGTTCCTGAAAACACAGAGAAAGAACATGCATGACTTCCAGTACATTATAACAGCCTAGCTGTTTTGGTTCTTACTTTAGTTTGTTCCAGTTGCAGCTGGTCTTCTTTGGTGTCCATCTCACTCTGCAGGTCCATCTTCTCCTTCTCCAGCTCAGCGACTCTCCTCTGAAGCTTCAGCAGCAGGGACACATCAGCTGCCGTCTGGCCAGCATCCTAGACGCATCAAACACAACCATCATATCCTATCATAACAGAAAATCTAGAAGAAATTCAGAAATCAAACTGCTTTTGGAAACGGACCTCTCTTTCCAACGAGCTGACCTCTGACCCTGTGAGCACAGAGCTATGGACGCTCTCTGATTGGCTGCTGCTGTAGCCAGAGTCGGCTCTGTTATGATCATGTTTGGAGAGCTCCTTGTTAGAAAGATTGGTAACACAAAATGTTACAATATTAAAAATGTGAAAAATGCCATTGAATTAGAAAGTGATATGAAAAATCTTTCTTATTACAGCCACCTCTTTTTCTGATCTCAGATCAGCGCAGTGCTCCTCCAGTTTTAGGTGCTCAGACAGAAGGTTCTGGTAACGGAAGCGTTCCTCATTCAGCTGTGCTTGCAGGTGCTCTGTAGCCTCCTGATGGGTAGACTCTGATTTCTCTGTTTAAGACCATACAGATGACAACTGCTACATGACTTTCTTGGTATGCAAATCCAGTTTTGTACATGGTTTACCAAACAGATTCACCAGTCAAGTAACTACCAGTCAGATGAATGACAATGGTCCCTTTGACAATTACAGACCTTTTTGCCCAAGCCCTCACCAACTACAATAGTATTACTAGGTAAAAGGTCAGAGCTTTCCTGAGCCAAGCCAAAACGACATGATCCACCTTTTATCTGCTGCTCCTGTTCCTGGATCAGTCTGTTCATCTCATCTTTCTCACTCTTCAGCAGTGTGTTCTTCTCATTCAGCTCAGCAACCATCTGCAGATCGCAGTTAAGTTCGGTACATTTTTAAAAATGTTTTTAATGTTAAGGAACTCTCTTATGCCCATCAAAGCTACATTTATTTGATCCAAAATACAATAAAAACAGTAATACTGGAAAATATTATTACAATTTAAAATAACGGCTTTCTATTTTAATATATGTAAAGCATTTAATATTTTAATATATAAAATGTCATTCCTACGATGATAAAGCAGAATTTTGTGCTGCTTAATTTTGTTGTGGAAATGGATAATTTTTTTGCAGGATTCTTTGATGAATAGAAAGCCCAAAAGAACAGCATTTATTTGAAAGAAAGCAAATATTTTTACTGTCACTTTTTATCAACTTAATGTGTCCTTGCTGAATAAAATTATGATTTTAAAATAATATATTTTTTGCAATTTTATATCTATAAATATAGATAGACAGATATAGACAGATAGATAGATAGACAGATATAGACGGACTGATAGATATAGACAGACTGATAGACAGATAGATATGTTCGATAAATAAAGATATTAAAATTCTATACTATTTTGTCTACATAGAAAAAAGTATATACCTTTTAAGAAAATAAATGAATATTACCTCTTTGTTCTTCTCCAGCTCCTGACGGACCAGTTCCAGCTCCTCCTGTAAGGATGTCACCAGGTCTCCACGGTGACGGGACTCCTCTTCCGCCTCTTGAAGAGTCTTGAGCTGCACGTGCAACTTCTCCAACTCAGTGGCACTGTGGCTCTCCATTTGCCTTGTTTGCTCAGAAAGCTCTCGGTTGTCTTTATGCTAAAGATAAAATACAAACATATTGTAAATCAAACATGGATTCCTCCTTAGATATCAAGACAGATGTAGATAAAACAGATGAAGGATACCTGCTCATCCAGTTTCCTCTGCAGCTGCATGATCTTGTTCTCCATGCCGACGTTGAGCTTCTTGTAGTGCTCGACTGATCTGGCTTCAATCTTGAGTTTCTTGAGCTCACGACGGGCCAGCATCCTGCGCACACAACACTGCAGATACACCACAGCCCTCTTGATGCGACGAAAACGCCAGCGGGCCAGGAAGCCACGCACCCAGCGCTGGATCAGTAAAGCCTTGTGCTCACACACCAACTATGCAAGAAAACATCACAACAAGCTCTACAACAGTTGCTTTCATCTCCAATCCAACATTAAAGCATTTGCAACCCATGTTACTGGGTTTAACATTTAAATGAATGAGAATTAGCATCTCTCTGTACTAAGAAATAGCTGTTACTCATTCCTGAAAGCCTCATTCTTATTTCCTCTTGCATGTTTTTAAATTTGTGATTACAAGCCTAGATCTTTGTCTGTGTACCCGTTTGTACTCCAGTCTGGCAGTATAGCCGCGCAGTAACCTCTGAATGAGAACCGCTGCTGCTCTCTGTCGCAGGAACTGTCGTCGGGCTGCCCACATGCGCGTGTACTTCTGAAAGATCACTGCGGCCCGCGTCCTTCTCAGTGTCTTGCACAAGCTAAACGAGGATAGATAAAATACACTGTTAGTTTAGTTTCCAATTAGTAATTCACTCATAATTCATCTCAATTTACGCTTGACTTAATTCGCAATGTAAATCTAAAACATTTGTGAGTGTGACGCACCATCGAGCCTGGTGTCCTCTCGTGTATCTCTGCAAGGTAATGGCCGCCTGGCGAATACGCAGGTATTTCTTCCGGGCGAGCCAGCAACGGATGGTTTTTTGGATGTGGATGCAGGCTGCACGGAGTTTGTCAGCCCTCAGCTTTTCCAGGTAAGCCACCTGTCCAGCCCGGAAAAAGATCTTTGTTTTTCCGAACTGGTATTTATCTTTGTTCTGCAGAGGGGGAACAAAGTAACATTAGACCGTTTAAAAACATCTCAATCCTACCAAAGCTGGTTTGTACGTGTCTGTGCATGGCCATGCTGGTTTAGAGGGCTTGTGGGCACTTTTTGGCTGGGAGATTGGCTTAAACCAGCTTAGACCATCTTAAACCAGCCTAGGTAGTTCTTTTTTGCAGGACACATGCATTTTGCATAAAGAAAGAACAGAGTTGTGTTAATGTTTACAAAGAGAAGTGTGATACCTGCACAAGCCGTTCTAGAACACTCTGGCAGGTCAACTTCCTGTCTGAGAGGAATTCTTTCTGCCTCATTAGAACACGATAACGACTGAAGAACTCTTGATAAGTCCACCTGACCAGAGGGAGGTAAAGATGCATTAAAACACGAACAGATCCCAAATCAGGTCGGCCATTTAGAGCTGGGTTAACGGAACTAAATTTTTGCTAAAGTGGTTTTAAACTTGAATAGAATAAGTTTAATAAGGGTCTTTATTGATAAACGAACGTCAGTTCAAAAACTTTTGATTGGTGCTTTTGAGTATCACTTCTGATTGGTTCCCTTCAATTGGTCACAGCCAATCAGATTCCACGCAGAAGGGAGACTAGTAAGACATGTCATCATGAATTAGCACCTGGAAGGGAAGCCTGCAGATGAGATACGAATGGTCTCAAGGACTCCACACGCTCTGAGCTGCTGGACGGCTCGATGGGGGTCCAACCTAGAGCCAGAAAGAGAAGAAACTAAAGTGACCTATATTACATAATGGTGGATTATCTCTGAACTCAGTTTACTGACATGAAGGGGGCTTTAACGTCATTTGGCTTGATGCAGCGCACATAGTGAGGGGTGGTGGCGTTCAGCGTGTCCATGAGCAGGTGCAGAGAGTTCCGGAACTTAAAACAGGAGGAACAAAAGCATCAGACAAATGACACTGTGATTTTCTGTGAAGAGATTTGGGTGGATAATATCGGTTTCAATAGAGCACAATAGCGACCGCCTACTTTTCCCACATTTTTCAGCAGCCTTGGTTCTGGAAACATTTTTATTATTTATAGCAAAATAGTATATGACAATTGGGGGAAAAGACAAAAGGTAGACCATGCAATTAATATCTTTTATGAGACAATTATTGTTGTTATTATTATTAATAATTTAAGCTCAACTACCATGAAAAATTCCATGATGCATTGTGAATGAAATAATGGAATCAAGTGCAACAAAACTAAATAAAACTACTGATTTATAGTCATTGAATTAACAACAAAACAATGCTTTCCAAAGTTTGGGGTTGATAAGACTTTTTTTTTTTTTTTGAAAGAATCATGCTCATCAGCACTGCATTTTTATTTGATCAAAAACACAGTAAAATAGTAATATTGCAAAACTGTATTATTAATTTAAATAAATGTTTTCTATTTGAATTATTTTACAATTATTTTAA
The DNA here is from genome assembly GCF_001515645.1 of Sinocyclocheilus grahami. NCBI lineage: Eukaryota > Metazoa > Chordata > Actinopteri > Cypriniformes > Cyprinidae > Sinocyclocheilus > Sinocyclocheilus grahami. The sequence continues at coordinate 18,056 of NW_015506553.1, forward strand.
TAATATTATATTATTATTAATATTTAATATGCTGATTTGGTGCTCAAATTATTTTTATTTTTTTAATTATTATAAATGTTGATTATAGTGATACATTTGTTCAGGATTCATTCATGAACAAAGTTCAAAAGAACAGCATTTATCTGAAATCTAACTTTTTTGTAATAATGCAAAAAGTCTGTTGCGTGCACAGGATCAATTTAATGCACCCTTGCTAAAAAAGTATTTTTAAATTAAAATGATTAAAAATCTTACTGACCCCAAACCTTTGAATATGTTTGACTATTAAACCCTTTAAAAAAAAAGTTTTTTATATAACGCCTGTCTTAAAAGGTTTACTGTTATTACTTTAATCAGGTAATGGGAATGAATGCTTTTACTTTCAGAGTCTTTTTGCAGCCCAAGTTCAGATTGAAGGAAATGAAAAAGACAAACAAAAACAGAGATGGATCTCGGCTTTGTTGGTCAACTCTAACCTGCAGTCCAACCGATTTCTTGTGCTCCCTAAAAGACTGGGTTGACCGCCCAACCTTTGCACGACCAGATGGTGCTGTGGAGCTCGGAGCTACAGGTGTTTCCTCATCCTGGAAGAGCTCAACCAGCAAGGCAAACTGAGAAAACAAGTCTTAATTTAAAAAAAAAAGAAAAAAACAGCAATATGCATGCTACTTGTGACTATTTCACTCTAGACTCAGTGGTTCTCAACTGATTTAAAACTGATTTTTTTCCCCTGCTCTCCATAACCTGTTTTTGGGTTGCAACCCACCAGTTGAGAACCACTTGTCTAGGAAGCCAAAAAGTATGTTAATGAACCGAACAGCAGGTGGCGATACTTATCTCAAGACATGTTGTATCATAACTGTATTTTCAAGTCACTGAGAGAGCAGAGAATAACATTTCGCAAGCTGAAACACATTCCAGGTTCTCATTTCAACTGTGTAGAGCACAGCAAAGATGAATTTCTGTGCCAGAAAAATGTTAGTGAGCTATGCTGAGGTGAACACACCTTACTAGCCTTCAGCGCATTAATTTGTTCTTCATTGACTGTGTCTTTATTTTTCTCCAGAAATCCATCACACTGGTATTCAACCTAAAACAGAAATACAAACAAGATAAAATGGCATGGACTCTTAGGAATTCCTGTATGACCACATAAGTGCATATTTTTCTTCATGTACCTTGTCTGCAAAGTGCAGTATGATGAAGGCTTTGTTAGACATGCGTGGCTTCTCAAAGTGAGAGCTTTTCTTTAGGTGAGTGTTGTACAGCTTTTGGGCCCATGAATCATCTGAGCCTTTTGGCATCTGGAAGCATCAAATCAAGAAATCTGAGAAGTTCATCACAAAAATATGCTAATTATATATATATATATATATATGGTTCAATCATGTTTACAGTGCATTCTTCATCTAAAAGATCTAGCAAGCCCATCTTGGCCTCGATCAGGTTGATGCACGGCTGGTTGTCGTAAAAATCGATGAGCGTCCATGGTATCTGCTCCTTCATGTATTCCTCCTGCTCCAGTTTGAACACGTGCTGGAGGGGAAATGCTTTCTGTGAGTCGTGATGTGCTTGGACATGACCGCTCGTTTTGTGAATGCTGGAACAGCTGACACATGTTTGAAAATGCTGACCATGTTAAACTGCTGCTGGAGCTTCTCGTTGGCGTAATTGATGCAGAACTGCTCGAAGCTGTTCACCTCGAATGTCTCAAACCTGGGCACAACAGTTCACCTAATTTTCCTACAACTGCATTTTTAACATCAATAAAGTATGAAGATGAAATAATAGCACCTCACCCACCCATAGATGTCTAGGACACCGATGAACGAGTGCGGTTTGGAGGAAGTGCTCAGGGCCTTGTTGACCTGGCTGACGATCCACGAGAAGAGCTTGGCATAAATGTGCTTCGCAAGAGCGTCACGGCCGTTTATGGCCTCCAGTCGGGTAACAGGCTTGTTTAGGGTTTCTGTGGCGGTCTTGAGTTTTTTATGGCACAACCAGTGAGCCATGGACTCGTACGACACCTCAGTGAGGTCACAAAACACTGCCAGGTGGCCGCTTTCATCCTGGACACAATGAAAACAACAAAGTGTGAAATCAATGAATGAAAATGTGTATTAAAGAATCCATTAATTCTTGCGTTCTCAATGCGACTTACAGAGATGCCACAACTAGACGATCCTCTCTCTTTCACTTCCACATTCCCCAGATGAAGAATGGCTGACAGGATTTGGAATAAACCCATTTGGTGTGCCTCAGTTATTCCTGGAATCAGTAGATACTGGCACGTTTGTGGCTGAATGACTAAACTAAGAGCATGTGAAGAAGCATTAAAGTAACACTCCACTATTTTTGAAAATAGGCTCATTTTCCAACTCCCCTAGAGTTAAAAGGTTGAGTTTTACCATTTTCGAATCCATTCATCCGATCTCTGGGTCTAGCGGTAGCACTTTTAGCTGTAGCTTAGCACAGATCATTGAATCTGATTAGACCGTTAGCATCTCGCTCAAAAATGACCAAAGAGTTTCTATATTTTTCCTATTTAAAACTTGTCTCTTCTGTAGTTACATCGTGTACTAAGACCGATGGAAAATGAAAAGTTGCGATTTTCTAGGCCGATATGGCTAGGAACTATACTCTCATTCCGGCGTAATAAACTCTTTGGTCATTTTTGAGCGAGATGCTAACGGTCTAATCAGATTCAATGATCTATGCTAAGCTGCAGCTAAAAGCGCTACCGCCAGACCCGGAGATCGGATGAATGGATTAGAAAACGGTAAAACTCAACTGTTTAACTCTAGTGGAGTTGGAAAATGAGCCTATTTTCAAAAACAGAGGAGTGTTCCTTTAAAAGGGTTTATATCATGAAGAATCTAATTGTCCTTGATCGTTTTAGATAAGAGCTTTATGTACTATGAAAACACATTTTGACTTTGTCCATGTTTACACATCAACTATTGCTACTGGATGTTCAGGAACCTGGCCAGTCTAATCATAGATAGGTACTAAGAATAAAAAATAAAAAAAAATGTAAAAGGAAAAAAAAAAAGAATACAAAAATAATCACATTAAAAAATAAACAACAATAAAAAATGAATATTTTAAAATAATAAAATAAACAATACAATACAATTAATAAAATACAAAAAAAAAATGTAAATAAAAGACGTTACCCTTTTATCATTCTCATAATAAATTAAAACAATAAAAGAAAGATATATAGGACCCCGGTGTACAAAACAATATATGGCACATGGAAAGGTAAGCTATTTATACCTAGCAGTGAAAAGGCTTTCCTTGTGGCCTCCATCTCTTTCAGGTCGTTCACTCCCTCGATGATGGGACTTCTGCCTTGGTTAGTGTAGGGAAAGTCATCAGCGCTACCTTAAGAGAAAAACTGGTTACTGAAGAGAAGGAGTCCACCCTGAGGGGAAGTGGTGAACAGATTTTCTTATTACAAAATATCACCTGTCGGTTGACTTAAAACCTACAATAACATCCATAACTCATTATAGATGCTAACGGTTTACTTGACTGTTAATTATAAACACAATGCAGAGTAGGTATCATACCTAATTTTAGAGGTTCAAATTCTGCTAAATGGGCACAGGCACAGAGCTGATAGAAGATGTGATAGTTTCTCTCCTCACTTGCCTAAAACAGGAAACAGAAACGGACCACTGTAGTTTAAGTCAAGAGACATTTCCACACAAGTACACCAGAATTTATATTTATTTAATTGAAATACATTTTATATTACTGAAATCAATGTTGACTCTTTCAAACTATTTAAATAAGTATGTAGTAGAGACGAATAAGCAGCAGATTAACCTGAAACACCACTCTAGACTTTTCCAGAAGATACGTCCTCATGTTGGCTCCAATGATGTGGTGTTTCCTGTCAAATCCAATCTCAATGTACTTACCAAAGCGGCTACTGTTGTCGTTTCTCGTCGTCTTGGCGTTTCCGATAGCCTACACACATATGAAAACCTCAGTATGAGGAGAAATCTACATCTGTTTGGTGTTTAGGGAGTTTCACAGGCTAGCAGAAGCTAGCTAGATAAAGTTAGATCTGCTGTCATACCTCCATGATGGGGCTGGACGCCAGCACTTTCTCCTCCACGCTGGCCTCAGCAGAGGAGCCGCTGACCGTGGCGAAGTAACGCATGGCGTATTTGGCAGAAACGGTCTTCCCTGCACCAGATTCTCCACTCACAATGATGGACTGATTTTTCTCGTCTCTTTCAGGAGGAAAAGGAGAGATAGCATTGTAATTGCCATTAACTGTGAACACATTCTTAGATACACTCTATACTTTTGAATCTCTATGGCAAAAAGGTATGTGCACATACCTGGCCATCTGTTTATAGGCCTCCTCTGACACGGCAAAGATATGAGGGTCCATATCACCCATGTTCTGCCCACTGTAAGCATTGATGATGTCCGATCCATAGATTTGAAGACTTTCATATGGATTGATGGCAACCAGGATGATCCCTATATTTATTTTAAAATGATTAGATTTTTTTTTTTTTTAACTTCTGGAGTTCTGGGTCAAAGGTCAGACTGAATCGCAATGCGTTTTCAGACTCTTTTTCTGAAACTTTGCATACTGTATGCAAAACAGCCTAATCTAAGAACAGGAGTCCATAACTCAAAGTCTAATGGGCTGTGCAGTACAGATGAAACAAGCTCTGCTAGGGCATATTTTACGGTTCATATTCACTAGTAATATCTGCTGCACATGAGAGTTCCAAAGTGTACAAGTCAATGCTCAGAAAAGAAATGAAATCAAATAAATCTGTTAATTAAATAAAATGGTAAAATTCAATTAATTTAAAAAAATGAAACTACAAGACAATATATTGACAATAAACAGACTAGCCATAGACACACTGCTTTCATATGTGACCCTGCACCACAAAACCAGTCTAAAGTCACTTGGGTATATTTTTAGCAATAGCCAAAAAAACATTGCATGGGTCAAAATGATCGATTTTTCTTTAATGCCAAAATTATTAAGATATTAAAGGGATAGTTCACCCAAAAATGAAAATTCTGTCATTATTTACTCACCCTCATGACGTTCCAAACCTGTACGAGTTGCTTTCTTATGTTGAACACAAAAGATGATATTTTGAAGATTGCTGGTAATCAAACAGCTGGTGGTTGCCATTGACTTCCATAGTAGGAAAACAAAATACTATGGAAGAAATACTATGGAAGTCAATGGCAACCACCAACTGTTTGATTACCAGCAATCTTCAAAATATCTTCTTTTATGTTCAACAAAAGAAAGCAACTCGTACAGGTTTGGAACGACATGAGGGTGAGTAAATGATGACAGAATTTTCGTTTTTGGGTGAACTATCCCTTTAAGTAAAATCATGTTCCATGAAAATATTTTGTACATTTCCTACCGTAAATATATCAAAACTTAGTTTTTTATTAGTAATATGCATTGCTAAGAACTTCATTTGGACAACTTTAAAGGCGACTTTCTCAGTATTTAGATTTTTTTGCACCCTCAGATTCCAGATTTTCAAATAATGTCCTAACAAACCACACATCAATGGAAAGCTTATTTATTCAGCTTTCAGATGATGTATAAATCTCAATTTCAAAAAATTGACCCTTATGACTGGTTTTATGTTCCAGGGTCACATATTGTCATCGAAATGAATAGGAAAGTCAAAACTATGATTTTAATATATCTAATAAGCAACGTCCACAACCATCTGAGGTGTCGGTTTGATTACCACAGTAGGTGTAGATGAGCTTGGAGTCTGTGAATCGGACCCGGAGGTTGTGCATCACAGCTGGTTCATGGAGGTAACTGAGAGCCGTGAGGTCGTTCTCACCCACCAGGATGTCCGGGTTACGAAGGGGAGGCAGAACACCACTCTTTGGGTCCAACTTGTACTCAAAATCCTGCGAAAAGATACTAAAGTTCAGCAGAAGCTACTGTGGAGAATTATAAATGCCCTTAAAGTGAATCTACTGCCTTGTCCAATAAACGTCCACAGTATGTGCATTTATTTAGCTATTTTTCTGTCGTGAGCTCTACTGTCTTCATGCTGTTGATGACCTTTTATTGAACCCAGAATATTCCTTTAACGTAAAACATGTTAGTTCATCAGATCATCTTGTGCATCTTGTGGGTAAAACATGCAAAAAGCTTTTTGTATCACTGACACACTTGCAGACAGGAGATGAATTTAGAGGACATTTATTCAGGAAACCACAAGCTAAACTACAGATACTCGGCTTTGGCCTAGTGACTGCACACCAGTTAAATGTTACACCAGTTAAAAAAAAATAGTGGGAACAGCAATGGGTGTGGTTACTGAAATATGCTTGAATTGAAATTCCACACCCATTATTTCTTCCACCAGTCTGACTCAACGCTGACTCAAGCAGCCTTCGAAAGCTTTAAACCATCTGATCTGGTCAAATTTGTCATGGTTGCCTTTTATACCCATGTTGGATGGGTAAACGGGATCTTAACCCGTTACAAAACAGGGTGTAAGTGGAAAGCTGTTTGATACTCTCACCGTCTCATCCTCCAGCTGTAGATGTAGTACAGTGTCTCCGAGCTTGTAGTCTTTGGTGAGCTCTGCTGATCTCCACACCTCTGTGGTGTCCGGGATCCAGACTCGAGCAAACTGCAGGTGGCCAACATCAAGTTAGATTGAATAAAAATATTTATTACATGCAATTCAAAGCAGATATAAAATGGTTTAATGTAAATATTAATAATAAAAATTTATAAAATCAAATGCATTATTGTTTTATTACAGTACTTTTTTCATTTTTAAAATCAAACATGTGATTGTTTTATCAATGCGTTTATATTTAAAGCAAAAATTACATATTACATCTAATTTCAATGTTGTGAAAATGTCTAATTTACCTAATATTAGAGCTGCAACTCAGATTAATATATTTTGTATTTTATTATTTTTTGCTTTTATTTTAACTTTAATCAAGCATCCGGTTGTTTAATCAATGCATTCAGAGTTAAAATAATAAATTAAATATAATTTTAGGTTTAATTTTGTAAAATGGTTTCATTTACCTAAAATAAGAGCTACAAATCAGATTAATATTTTTTTTGCTTTTTTTCAACTTTAATCAAGCATTTGATTGATTTATCAATGCATTCAGAGTTAAAACAGTGAGATATTAGAGCTGCAACTCAGATTAATATATTTTGTATTTTATTATTTTTTGCTTTTATTTTAACTTTAATCAAGCATCCGGTTGTTTAATCAATGCATTCAGAGTTAAAATAATAAATTAAATATAATTTTAGGTTTAATTTTGTAAAATGGTTTCATTTACCTAAAATAAGAGCTACAAATCAGATTAATATTTTTTTGCTTTTTTTCAACTTTAATCAAGCATTTGATTGATTTATCAATGCATTCAGAGTTAAAACAGTGAGTTAAATATTATTTCTAGGTTTAATAAAATGGTCTAATTTACCTCAAATTAGTGGTGCACCTTTTTTTCCTATCCTTAATAGAAATTAGAAATACTAATTTAAGAATCAAACAATCATTTAAGTGTTCAGTGTTTATTTGTTTGAATACAGTCCGCTGAAAGTTTGATAATCAAACTAAAATAAATTAAAAAAAAAATTCCAGTAGCTTTAAAGTTCTCCAAAAAAAACAGCAAAAAGATGTAAGATTGGACTGTCTGGATGGTACAATGTTGCACATGCTTCTACTGCTCAGATGTGAAAGTAGCGGGGTTTAAACTCTCATACCTTCGAGTACAGCTCCAGCGCTGCCATTGGGCTCTGCCTGAACTCCCGTTACTCCAGAAACATCGCAACTCTCTGCGTATGCTGCGACTTAGAAAACAGACATTGAGAAACGCCAAACTTTCTGCAATCTCTTGGCTGGTGGTGTGGAGGTGTGACAGCCGCCGGGGAAGTGCATTGAGTGGCACAGTTAAATAACTAATAGCTGTATCCAATTGAACACGATGTATTCTTCCGCCAGGGGGCGCTTGGTGGCTCAAAACGCTACTCCTCCAATGAGCCGCATTTAAATCTCTGGATGATTTTTGTCTCAATGGAAACATGTGCACGCAAAATAGTGTAATCGTTTTACTCCATTAATTATTAAGACAAACGTCTGGCATACAAATGATAACTCGGGCAACTATTTCTTATGAATCGATTAAAAAGTAAAAACAATCAGCTAGTAATCACAACCGTATATGATTGGTCGGTCTTGCCCACCGGTGAGAAAAGTAACAGGTACCACTCGACAACGGAATGAACGCGTTGAGTGTCCTGCATTCAGCAAAATTTCAATGTTTCAATTGACTGTAAAAAGTATAATATTTAATATTACTTTATTATAAAGTAAAATATTATTTATATTATATTTTTCTCTTCAAGGGCCACCATAAGGTAAACTAAATACATAGTAATCATATATATATCGCCGTCTCACTTCATTTGGAGTTATATTATAGCCACCAGAAAGAACGAAAAATAAATAAAATAATAAAATCTGCAGTGGCAATGAAAGACGTGGAAACAGCTACACTAGTGCCGCATAGTGGCAATTTTGAAGTACTGCGCTCCGCCCGGTTATACTAAGCTAGAAAAACATAATGCATTTATCTGCCTACTCCAAATGTATGTTTATACCCATATTCTCTGCCTCTGCTGTATGACTGGTTTGTTCTTCATTTTTTGATCTAACCATATTACAGTCACCTGAAAAAGAAATTCATTATGAAATTCATAATGTATGGCATGGAAAAACGCCATACATTATGCATGTTAAACGTGAATTGGTTATTTGTGTATCTGTCATCTACTGCCAGGAGCTGTTTGTTCATTCATTTAGCTTTGGTAATATTACAGTCGCTTGAAAAAAATAAAAATAAAAAGCCACCATGGCAACAAATGGGCTGGAAATAGTGAGTTACTGCACTCCACCCAGATATACTAAAAACAATGCATACTGCAAACGTAAGCTGGTTATTTGCATTTCATGAAAGTTAAGTCAGTGAACAATTCAAACTAAATAAATGAAAGCCTTGGTTAATATAAATTACGTTTGACTAGACATTAAGAGTGAATTTCACCAAACATCATTGCTAAATGATGGTACAATGCTAGTCTCCATTAAATTTGTCTAGATAATTAAAATGATTTTATTTTAATACCAAGTTTTTCAACAGAATAGCTACAACCTGTACTGCGAAGTTCAGAAACAACTACTCAGTACAGCACGTGCGCAAAACTAGTTTATTTACAGAACAAATGGCACAGATGTGACAGTAAACATTTGTTTCAGGCATTCTGACAACAAAACCTAGAGAACCCAGCGAAGAGCTCAACACACTCCTCAGTGCGGGCAAACAAACGCCGCCCGAGAGAAACAGACCGTTTTAAGGCCATTTTCATAATTAACAAGTAGGAAGGAATGAACGCTTTGATTTTCTTCAGCTCAATCAGCGAACATCTACGAGGCCTTTTGTTTCTTCCAGGAGGCACAGTTTTGGCAGAAGAGGTGGTTGTGATTATTTCAAGTCTAGTCCATATGATCTATTCATGCAGGTCTTATTTCAAGACAAGCACAAACAAAAAAGATGATGGAGAAAGTGTAAAACCCTAAAATAATGTGGATCTGACTTCATGGGCCAGATTACCATGTTTAAACCTTGGCATCGATGACTGTACGGCTACAACTGACTGTACGGTTAAACCCAAGTGCAATGCTAGCAGCAGTATCAAAACGTTATACTGAGAGCGTTTCTACAGGCCGAAGACATAGAGAGTAAGAAAAGACAGCAAAAGAAAGACAAATCAATAAAGGTTGAGGGAACATAATGGAGATGGAGACAGCAGGAATGGCACTGAGACACAAGTCCACACTCCCACTAGACGGCGAGCTTGCTGGCCACCAGAGACTGTTTCCGCTGCGGCAGGTCCTGAGGGGTGGGAATGTGGTCTCCGGTGATCTCCGTCTTCTCCGCCGCTGCTGTCGGGAGCTGCTTGTTCTTCATCTTGGCTTTGGCCATGTTATAGTCGCCCGAGTCAAAGTATTTTTGCTGCAAGGGATAACAACGTCCGTTATTTGCAATCAGTGGGCTCAATATTAAAACTCCCTTTCAGAAACGTACCCCTTTTTGAAGTCTTTTTCGCAGCAGATCTGAGCCACCGGGCTTGGTCCCGAGATGTGGGTATCGGGCTTTCAGTTTGGCCTCCTCAGTTTTTTCTGGACTTACAACAGTGTCCTGTATCTCCTACATTAAATGTGGGACGAAAACCATTTGAAAACAAATTCTTAAAGGGGTCATATGATGCGATTTCAAGTTGTGCTTTCTCTTTGGAGTGTTACAAGCTGATTGTGCATAGATAAGATCCCTGAAGTTGCAAAGACTAAAGTCTCAAAACCAAAGAGATATTCTTTATCAAAGTTAAGACTCTGCCACGCCCCCCTAAAACGGCAAGTTTTCTTTTCTCAAATCATGTCAAACTGTTAACGGTGCATTGAACTAACAGCTTACATTGAACAACGCAAAATATAGTGAATTTGAGGAAAAAAAGTTGAAAAAGAACAGCGTTTATTTAAAACAGTAATCTTTTGTAACACTACCGTTCAAAAGTTCGGGGTCAGTAAATTGTTTTCCTTCTTTTTTTTTTTAAAGAAATGAATGCTTTTATTCAGCGAGGATCTGTTAAATTGATAAAAAGTGATTATAAAGACTTATATATTGTTAGAAAAGATTTCTATTTTAAATAAACGCTGTTCTTTTTAACTTTTTTCCATCTAATAATCCAAAAAAATTATCAAAGGTTCCAAAACTAAATTTTAAGCAGCAAAACCGTCTCCAATACTGATAATAAACCAGCATATTAGAATGATGCTGAAAATCCAGCTTTGAAATATATATTTGAAAGTACATTAAAATAGAAGGAATGGATATATAATAATATAATATATAATTTAATAATAGGAATATTAGCCTACTGTTTTTTCTGTATTTTGTGGTCAAATAAATGCAGCCATGATGAACAGAAGACTTCTTTAAAAAAAAAAAATTACGGTTTTATTATACATAATTTCAGTTTACGCTTTACAGTTAATCTAAATGCGTTATCAGCACGCAGTCTGTAAAACTGACCCTAAAAACACATACACTGTTTGAAAAGCCTATAAAATAACTTTTACGTAGAGCTGTTGTTTTATATGGTCTAGCAGCTACATACCCGAGCGATGGATTTATAGATTATTATTATTATTATTATTATTTTAACAGGAAGTTTGGCCTCGTACTAAACGTGCTCGAATAAGCAAACCTGCTGCTCCTCTGTGCTCGCCTCCACTTCTCCGGACATCAGGACAAATTAAAATGCAACAAAAACAAAAGAAAACAAAAGACAAACACGGGACACTTGGCTTTATTCGCCCTCAGAGAGCCGTCGGGCAAGATCCGTCTGCTGACCGTCTGCTGCCGCTAACTGTTCTTCCTCGAGAGAAACGGGGAGCGGCTCACACACTCACTGTGAGCTGCACCGCCGCCGCGCGGACTGGAGGAGAACAGCGGCATTTTGAAAAATACATATATACAGTGGGTACGGAAAGTATTCAGACCCCCTTAAATCTTTCACTCTTTGTTATATTGCAGCCATTTGCTAAAATCATTTAAGTTAATTTTTTTTCCTCATTAATGTACACACAGCACCCCATATTGACAGAAAAACACAGAATTGTTGACATTTATGCAGATTTATTAAAAAAGAAAAACTGAAATATCACATGGTCCTAAGTATTCAGACCCTTTGCTCAGTATTTAGTAGAAGCACCCTTTTGATCGAATACAGCCATGAGTCTTTTTGGGAAAGATGCAACAAGTTGTTCACACCTGGATTTGGGGATCCTCTGCCATCCCTCCTTGCAGATCCTCTCCAGTTCTGTCAGATTGGATGGTAAACGTTGGTGGACAGACATTTTTAGGTCTCTCCAGAGATGCTCAATTGGGTTTAAGTCAGGGCTCTGGCTGGGCCATTCAAGAACAGTCACAGAGTTGTTGTGAAGCCACTCCTTCATTATTTTAGCTGTGTGCTTAGGGTCACCGAATGATAGTGTAAACAAAGCGTTTGCTTTAATAAAGTTTAATGTGATCAATCACCCTCAAACCGCAGTCGTTCCTCTTTTATATTAATGGAAAGACATTTGACTTTTTACCTCGTAAAAAGGATCAAACAGAGCATCCAAAAATTCTCATAGAACTGAGAAACCGGTTCTAAAATATCAGCAAACCACCCATTAGTTCTGGATCCGTGACGCTAGATAGTACAGCAGGAAGAAGGCCACAACCAAACCGGCAGACACGTAACACAAGATCTTTCTGTTGTCTCGGCCGGATCGTACCATTGTGGAAAACCTCTTCACGCTTCCAGTCAGCAGGCCAGTTGCACTGAGAAAATTAGAGTCCTGCGTAAACAAGGACGTTAAACACATGATGAGTTACACCTATTTCACTGCAAATACAACATCAACACTTTCAAAACACCAACCATGCCATCCAAGTAGCTATTCTGGTCCTCAGCCTCTTTGTCAATGTCATACGCCAGCTGTGAACGAGACCAAACACATTTAAATGCCACAAAATGACAGCTCTACTTTCGTTAATAACATTATAGAAGTCTGACTTACAGATTTGAGTCTAGAGACTTTACCGGCCAGATTTTCTGCCATCAGCCTGTTTTCAGCGTCTAGCATGTCATCCACAGCACCATGTCCTGTCAAAGACACAAAATGAACTGTGATTAAGCCTTTTTGACATAAAGTGCACCAACATGATTTCATATCTGCCCACTTTCATTTTCGAGTTTACCTGCACTGGCAACTAGGGTTGCCAACTGTTCCGTATAAAACGGAATCGTCCCGTACTTAAGGCATCAAAGAAGCGTTCCGTATGAAAGCTATATGGAACACAGTTTGTCCCGTATTTAAGGCATAGGCTATGCCGTATAAACACCTAGACCATATACGAATAACAAACTCTAAATTGAGAATGAATCATTCTTTTTTGACAAGTGTTTGATTTGTGAACATAGCCGTTCCAGGGAGGCTTTAAGGTCAAGCAGAATCCTCTTCTCAGCGAGCGGGACTCTAACGGAGTGGGGTTTTTAACGACCGCGTTTGGACTTCAGCAAATCAGTTTGAGCGAATGCAAACAACGTGATTCCAACATCCAGCCACGCAAGAAAACGTGCATTTTACCTGAAGGAAGAGAACACCTAGACCATATACGAATAAGAAACTCTAAATTGAGAATGAATCATTCTTTTTTGACAAGTGTTTGATTTGTGAACATAGCCGTTCCAGGGAGGCTTTAAGGTCAAGCAGAATCCTCTTCTCAGCGAGCGGGACTCTAACGGAGTGGGGTTTTTAACGACCGCGTTTGGACTTCAGCAACCAGTTTGAGCGAATGCAAAACAACGTGATTCCAGCATTCAGCCACGCAAGAAAACGTGCATTTTACCCGAGGGAAGACGTGATCAATAAGGAAAGTCGTATTTATATTTAAGTAACTTTCAGTGTATTCTTAACCTTGAATATCATTCTTAAAACACAAAATGACCAATGAAGTGTCAAGCACCCAAAGCAGTTAATATTTATTCTATAAGTTCTCTTTAATTGAAAAATATGCATTTTCATATATACTGCAGTATGCCTACTGTATATTACACACACGCATCAGAAGACAGAAAGAGCTTTATTGCCAAGTATGTTTGCACATACAAGGAATTTGTTTTAGTGTCACAAGCTTCCAGTACACGGAGACAACAACAACACACAGATAATAAAAATAAGATGTGAATAAAACACACATATATAGCCTATACACTGCCGTTCAAAAGTTTGGGATCAGTAAGAGTTTTAATGTTTTTTAAAGAGGTTTCTTATGCTCATCAAGCCTGCATTTATTTGTTCAAAAATACAGAAAAAAAAGTAATTTTGTGAAATAGCCTATTATTGCAGTTTTCTATTTTAATATACTTAAATATAATTTATTCCTGTGAAGCAAAGCTGAATATTCAGCATCATTATTCCAGATTTTAGTGTCACATTTCCTTCA
>NW_015506553.1:32561-102561 GCF_001515645.1 Sinocyclocheilus grahami
AAGACGTGATCAATAAGGAAAGTCGTATTTATATTTAAGTAACTTTCAGTGTATTCTTAACCTTGAATATCATTCTTAAAACACAAAATGACCAATGAAGTGTCAAGCACCCAAAGCAGTTAATATTTATTCTGTAAGTCCTCTTTAATTGAAAAATATGCATTTTCATATATACTGCAGTATGCCTAATGTATATTACACACACGCATCAGAAGACAGAAAGAGCTTTATTGCCAAGTATGTTTGCACATACAAGGAATTTGTTTTAGTGTCACAAGCTTCCAGTACACGGAGACAACAACAACACACAGATAATAAAAATAAGATGTGAATAAAACACCCATATATAGCCTATACACTGCCGTTCAAAAGTTTGGGATCAGTAAGATTTTTAATGTTTTTTAAAGAGGTTTCTTATGCTCATCAAGCCTGCATTTATTTGATCAAAAATACAGAAAAAAACTGTGATTTTGTGAAATAGCCTATTATTGCAATTTAACAAAACAGCTTTCTATTTTAATATACTTTAAAATGTAATTTACTCCTGTGAAGCAAAGCTGAATATTCAGCATCATTACTCCAGATTTGAGTGTCACATGATCCTTCAGAAATCATTCTGATATGCTGATTTATAATCAATGTTGGAAACAGTTGTATTTTTTGGGACCCGTTATATTTTTTTCAGGATTCTTTAATAAATAAAAAGTTAAAAAGAACAGTATTTATTCAAAATCAAAATTGTGTGTTAAATATACACAATTATTAAAAAAAACACAAAAAAACGTTTTTTCTTTTTTTAAGAAACTTTTAGAATACTTTTATTCAGCAAGGATGTGTTAAATGGATAAAAAGTGATAGTTAGAAAAGACTTCCATTTGGAATAAATTCTGTTCTTTTTACATTTGTATTTTGTTTATGAAACACAGGCTCCAAAAAAATATTACGCAGCACAACAGTTTCAACACTGATAATAAATCAGAATAAGAATGATTTATAAAAGGATCATGTCACCGAGGACTGGAGTAATGATGCTAAAAATTATATTTTAACGTATAATAAGATAGGAAACCAATATTAGAAATTGCAATAATATTTAATAGTATTACTGTTTTTTTCTGTATTTTTGATCAAATAAATACAGCATTGATGAGCAAAAGAGACTCCATTTAAATATATATATATATATATATATATATAATAGGCCTGTGTGTATCCCTTATTTTTCTATGAAAAACCACGATTGTCCCTTATTTTCCTTTTCTGAAGTTGGCAACCCTACAGGCAACATCAACAATAAATGTTATTTTTTTAGACCAAAGAGGCATCATCATATTTTAATATTAAGTGGAGATTCTAATAAAACAGCTGAAATGAAAATATGACTGTATATTATATGAAAACTGCTACGTGTCACTTACCTCGATTCCACGGATCAGCCATCTTTAAAGAGCTAATCAGCTAACAACTCTAAAACACGCCGAACACCAGTACAAACTATTCGTTTTAACGGTAAATAACGTCTTAAACCAAAGCTAGCACATATACGTTCAGTACAATTGTTGACAACTGTAAAACAGCGCGCATTTATCACGAAGCGAACCGCTGAACAGCGACGCGGCGTACAGTGTAGCGCAGCAGCAGCCGCGGGGGATTGTGGGATATGTTTGTCCGCCAGTCATTCATTTTTCTATCATACGGACTCTGTCTGATTGCATAAGCTTCCTAGCCAGCCATCTGCTTGGGTTTGCTTTAAACGTTTTATTCGGCTAATATTATAATTTTTTTAAAATGACATTGATATGAAATAAACAGCGCGTGTCACTGTTGTGCTGGTAAGCATCTTTATTTTATAATGCATAACCTTGATTATGCGGTCATCGTAACGACGAGTAGCAAAATGCAATAACGGATGCATAATTCAATTTGATAATATTTGCATGTATAACTGCGCGTGTGGATTTTGTAGTGAAGATTAAATTAAATATATTTTCGATTGCCCTGTATTTGAAGTAGATATATATGCGCAGATACAAAGCAACAAAGGGTTTAAGGTGATTTAAAAAAAAATATTATTAACTGTTTTAATAATGATGCTTTAACAGGAGTGCAGCTTGTGATTTTTCAGTGCTTGTGTCGAATGATCACATCCACGATCTTTATACAATGCACTCTAAAAGGCATTTAAATAAGGCTTTTAATGTAATAAAATGTGCGAAGTTCAACTGAAATTATGTACCAAACGAAAGAGGGACAAACCTTTCTGAAATTTCAATGAAACGTATTTAAATGCTATAATTTAATTTAAAACATATTATATATTATACTACAACATTTTATTAGTTCTATTACATAAATCCGGTTGCATTTATGTATGAACGACAAATATGCACCACGTTAAGTTTATTATTTTCTTGAAACTGTGTAATTCAACTTGATGATGCTTAAATCTTAAATATAGGCCTAAAAAATGTTTGAGTTTAGGTGGGAAAATAATGTAATTTAATTGTGACATGTATTTTTTATTAAAAAGTGTTTTAAAGACAACCCCTTAATGCAATGTAATTTTTCATTTAAAATTAGTGCATTTAATTTATATATCTATTTCTTTGTTTTTTTTTGTAGTGTGGAGCACCAATCAGCCATAGATTGGCATAATGCTGGCCCGCAAAGGCATTTTGGCTGATGGTTTCCTGTTGACACGACTCGCTGAGGATGCCACACAACCCAGTCGCATCCGGCCAAAGTCACAGAGGGCCCGTTTCATCACCAAGAGCGGGTCGTGTAATGTTGCCCACAAGAATATACGAGAACAGGTGTGTTGCCCAAATGAACTATGCAAATGTTTAAATTCACTCACATATTGTAGTATAACGTGTTATTAGACAACAGATGCAGTACACTTTATTGATTAGATTCTGTTGCGTCTCAGGGCCGGTTTCTCCAAGATGTTTTCACCACCATGGTGGACCTGAAATGGCAGCATTCTTTGCTCATCTTCACTTCGGCATTCCTCTGCTCCTGGATGCTCTTTGCCATGGTGTGGTGGCTTTTAGCGTTCGCTCATGGCGATCTGGAGCCTCGAGATCCCAACGAGCCTGGACCTGTGCCGTGTGTCACTTCCATTCACTCCTTCACGTCTGCTTTTCTGTTCTCCATTGAGGTGCAGGTAAGGAGCAATCTGGATGGATTTGAATCCGATTGTTGACCCATTGAGGTCCAAATGGCTGAGCTTTCTGAACCTGTAATATCAGTCATTTCTGTGATATCAGGTGACTATTGGTTTTGGAGGACGAATGGTGACGGAGGAATGTCCACTGGCCATCATAGTCCTCATTATCCAGAACATTCTGGGCCTGATCATCAACGCCATCATGCTGGGCTGTGTATTCATGAAGACAGCTCAAGCCAACCGGAGAGCAGAGACCCTCATCTTCTCCCGTAACGCAGTCATTGCCCCGCGGAATGGCCGACCAACGTTCATGTTCCGTGTCGGGGATCTGAGGAAGAGCATGATCATCTCAGCCACAATACAGCTGCAGGTGACAAATATCTTCTACTCTCTGAAAAACAAAGGTTCTTTATTGGCATCTATGGTTCCATGAAGAACCTTTAATGTCAATGGAGCCTTTCCATTTTTGACATTAAAGATTTTTTAAATGTACTTCAGAACTGTTCACTAAATGGTTCTTTGGGAAACCAAAAATGGTTCTTCTCTAGCATCACTGTGAAAACCTTCCTTTTGGAACGTTTATTTGTAAGAGTGTAGCTCTTCTGTCCAAAAGTTGAATTCCACCCTAATCTTTATTTCCGTTATTCAGGTGATTCGGCGGACAGTGACTGCGGAGGGTGAGGTGATTCCTGTCTGTCAGCTCGATATCCAGGTGGAAAATCCTCTCAGGAGCAACGGCATATTCCTTGTCTCTCCACTTATAATCAGTCACACCATTGACAGAGGAAGTCCGCTGTACGAGATCTCAGCGCAGTCACTGGCTACCGAAGACCTGGAGATCATTGTCATTTTGGAAGGTGAATGGAGTGCACTTCTCTTTATTGTAATAATTTTGAATTAATGAACTAAACTGAAAAGAATTAGCTGCCTGTATAGCTCACTAGGTTTTGAAAGCGAGCCGATGTGTCTGTTCTACCAGGTGTTGTGGAGACCACCGGCATCACCATGCAGGCCCGCACATCCTACACGCCAGAGGAGATCTTGTGGGGTCGGCGTTTCGTCTCCATTATGACGGAGGAGGATGGGCGCTACTCAATCGACTACTCCAAATTTGGAAACACCGTCCCCGTCCGGATGCCGACGCTCAGTGCTAAGGAGCTGGACCAGACCAGGGGCGTGCAGGACAGCGGACCCCATGAGGGTAAACCTCAGGGCTGGGGGCTGGTGAGGGCGGGACGGGGCGGGTACAGGAGGGGCGGCGGCCGGGCCTGCGATGACACGGCAGCCAAGCCTTGGTACGTGCCAGCGGAGAAGGAGGAGGAGAAGAAGGGGCAAAAGAAAACGGTGAAACTTGAGGAAATAGGCAGAGAGATTGAAGAAGAAACAGTGGAGGACATGAGCGATTAGAACAAAAACATTTATTTGGTTTTTCAGGTATGGAAGTAGAAATAACCTAGAAGTAACTGGTAATTAGTTCACTTAAAGTTATAGTTCACCTAAAAATGAAAATTCTGTCATCCCTCATGGCATTCCAAATTCATAAGACTTTTATATCTTCACAAAACTTGTAAATGAAAATTTGATTAACAGCAAATCCTTTTTGGTTCTTCTAAGTTTTGATTTCCTGGACTTTCAATGGAGGGACAGAAATCTTTCAAGTTTCATTCAGAATAACATAATTTGTGTTTCGAAGGTTAACCAAAGTCTAATGGGTTTGGAACAACATGAGGGTGAAGAAATGATGACACAATTTCCATTTTTTGGAGAACTATCCCTTTAATATTCAAGAATATTACACTCCACATGTTTGTAAACTGTCAAAACATGGACAACTGTGGCACTGTTTACGAATACCTCTGAGAATTTCTTGTAGATTTTGTCCTTTTCTGCCAGCAATATAATGAATTTTAGGATTGTTTTAACAGAAAAATGTGGTATCTTGGCAGTACTAGTCAAGATATGAACCATAGTTAGGGTAGATGCCATAATTCATTCAGTGAGAATAAAAAGCAGGCTGTGGGGGATAGAAGTACAGTCAACAGAGACAACTTTCAAGCTGTGAAATTAAACATGATGACCAAAAACCTTAACTCTGCACAAACTGTTGAACAGACTGTTTCTATCCACCACAGATTAGTTTTTTTTATTCACGTCAAATTAAATATGGCATATACCTAAATTAAAATGTATTACTGCTGCTGTTAAAGCAAACATGTGGCAGCTGTATATGTTTGTATGTTGGGTTTTGATACCATAAGCCCTTTTAAAAAATATTCCAGTTCATTGCCTTTTTGTGTTCTAATCTTGTTTTATGAGATGTGATGTGTTTGTAACTTTTTTTTTAAGGGATAGTACACCCAAAAATGAAAATTCTGTCATTTACTAACTCTCATGTCATAACAAACACATTTTGACTTTCATTCTTCTGCTGAATGTAAAAGAACAATGTAAGTCAATGGGAACCAAAATTGTTTAGTTACCAACATTCTTTAAAAGAAGATATTTTGAAGAATGTTGTAAATAAACAGTTTTGGTTCCCATTGACTTCCATTGTACAAATAGAAAATACAGTGGAGGTCAATAAGAAATAAAACCATTTGTTATCATTTACTCACCCTCATGCCATTCCGAATCTGTTTTTTTTTCCCTCTGTGGATTTAAAAAAAAAAACAGTTTTGGTTTCCATTGACATATATTGTTTTTATCCATACAATGGAAACCAATGGAAACCGAAACCATTTCGTTACCAACATTCTTCAAAATATCTTCTACATTGCACAGCAGAAAGAAAGTCATACAAGATTGGAATGACATAAGGGTGAGTAAATGATGGCAAAATTATAATTTTCGGGTGGACTATCCCTTTAATGTGGCTATCATAGTTGTTTAGTGTGTAAGTGTTGAAATATTGTTTACATTGCGTGGGCTTGTGCAATTGTGTTGTGAACTAGAGGACCTGAACCCCTTCCATACATACCTTCACGTTTGTGTCCAATTTAAATGTGAAAATTAGGGAATACATTCCATGTTGATTTAACAGTTTACATATCAGTGAGTTAATTTATTTTGTGTATTTCACATATTTAATAAAGCATATGACATTTTATATATCTGACTGAAGGAATTCCTGAAATTTACTTTACTTTTTTTTGGAAAACGGCATGTTATGTCACAGGATTAGGGGTCAACAGCTGGGCAGACTTTACAGCGAATGAAGCGGTTCCATCTGTGTTCAGATGGTGGAGATTTTAAAGTCGTCTGTTTCAAATCCACTCACTGAATATATTCCTCCTTTTTAGTCATTTAGTGTTATATTGATGTTAGGTGCTGCATTTAAATGGATAGTTGAAGTGGAGCTGTCCGCGGTGCTGAATGGACACTTGAACCATTGCAGGTGGTGTGAAACTGGACTTATAAGATGGTAAAGGGTAGTTAATTTATTAATGTAAATATACTACATACAAAAGTAATTTATGAAAAGATCAAACATCTTGCTGCATTCTTTTTAAATATCAGCCAAAATAAAATAAAATAATTTTAAATTGAAAAGAAAAAGTCAGAAAACAATGGTATTAGAATAAAAATAGTTTACAACAAGCAGTGCTTTTTGATATATAAGTCGTTAGTTAAAACCAAACAATCACAAATAATAGTACATAGTGAATATATAGATATCCATAAAGGGTATGGCAAGAAATAGCCTTCGAGGACACTAGTGAGAAATCATGCAGTGATGCAGCAGGACCAGAGGCCAGTGAGCACCGCCAGCAGGGATAAGATCCACGTGCTTGCCACGGTCGCTGGTCCACTGTTACACAGGTCAGTGTTGCAGCACCTGTAAGTATATTCTGATATCGACGGAAACTTCTGGGACAGACGAGAGTTATCACAGTCAGTGTAACGAATGCACCGGCGAATGGTCTTCCCACCTAGAAAATGAGAACTGTTAATCAGTGAATAGAATAGAATAGATTGTTTAAAAAAATAAGTCACTTATTTTATTTTTCAAATTAATGTTATTTTAAATGGAGCATATTTTTCAAGCATTTTTATAAAAAGGAAACCAAGTTCGAAATTAACTTATTAACTTATTTATACTATAAAAATGATGTAGCCTTTCAGTTAAAATGTACTAATCGCATAAACTGAATTCTTACATCCACTAAAAATCCCATCAACAATAAATCCATCAAACACCTTACCTTTTGGAGATTTAAGACAAGTTGGAGGTTATCATAACTTTAAGAGGGTTTCCATCATTATTTGTGAAAAAAAAAAAATTTGCATCACAGGAGTAAAATATATTTTACAATATATTCACATAGAAAACGGTTTTAAATTGTGTTTTTTTAATTGAAAAACTATTTCACAATATTAGTTTTTTACTGTATTTTTCAGCACATAAAAGCAGCCTCGGTGAGCAGAAAAGACTTCAAAACATTTAAAAATCACAATGTTTGCAAACTTTTGACAAGTACTGTATATACAATATATATATATATATATACACACATATAAAAAGTATAAATGTTGTTTATACTATATATATATATATATATATATATATATATAATTAAATAATATAATACATCAAATAAAACTGAAAAGCATAATTGCGCAGTTCAAATATCTTGTGCAATACTTGTATGACAGCTGTAGGAAAATAATAGCATCAGAAATATATTAAATATCACTTACCCTGCCCAAAATATTCAGGGTTAATCCAAGCTTGTGCGTTTCAACAGTCCAAAAGCATTCTTCGTGCCACCTCTTCCCTGCTCGAGCTCTCGCCCAGCCTCACCCTTGCCCTACATGAATGATGTCATTGATGGAGTTTCTCCTAGATGCCAAGACAGATTAAAGGGATCTGAAAAACGAGACAAGATTATGTTTAACAGTCATTATAATTAATATCCATTAATATATTACAATGCCTGCGCGTTGGTGACTCATAGCAGCTATAGGTAAATAACTACAAGTGCAATGAACAGTAAAACTACTTGCACTACAAACCAGTGTTTATGATAATAAATTAAACTAATATGATAACAGTTTGCAATATAGAGCTTAACAGACTCTTTTTGTACAAGTAAAATAGTTAGAAGCGAATGACATCATAACGCATCTAAAAAACAATTGCATTTCGCTAAATGATTATCTTGCACAGCTAGAACTGGGTTATATTAACCTAAAACGGAGCACATTCAGAATTTGCCTTTACAAAGATCTTATACAGAATCTTCACAGAACTTTAGTTCAATCTAATTGTCTCTCTCTTTGTACAGCGTAACGACTGACCACGAGAATTAAACCCCAATCCTTTCTGCTACGTTTCCCAACACTGCAGCTGGTGCTGACAATAAGGCCTGTGTCACACTTCCTAGAGCCTTTCTGCAGTCATGGAAGCACTCAATTCAAATGTCATCTCAATGCCACCCTTATTTCAGACTGAATCTGAAAAGGCATGAAATACAACTCTGAATCTGGATCTGATGATAGCAGAATAATTGGGGTTAAGCAAATGGATTTGTTGGGATTTAAAACAGTGAAGTACTGTTGTTTGTGCGGCAGCCCACACAAGTACTCATGTTGTTGCTTTTCCGCTACCTTAGCAAAGGGAGCAGAAAATCACCCATCACATGTCAGAATGCTAATATCCAGGAGAAGGCGTGATGATTGACTTTTTCCACAGTGCTGGAATGGGACTGTGTTTAAAGGACCAAACACAGGCACAGATGAACAATGAAGCAGTGGTCAGACAAGCAACAAAGAGCACTTGATCTTTGTTTGGGCTGTAGCATTCAGTGTAGCATTTTAAATCATGTGTGTATGCGTCTAGTTAATAAAAAAAAAAATATATATATTACATTATTTTTTAATATGCATCAATCAAGAAATGGCTTTCTATTTAAACATGAAATCATCGTATCTATAAATGGTGACTCAATTAAAGGAATAGTTCACCAAAAAATTTTAAATTGCTGAAAACTAACTCACCCTCAGGCCATCCAAGACGTAGAGGAGTTTGTTTCTTCATCGGAATACGTTTAGGGAAATGTAGCACTACATCATTTGCTCACAAATGGATCCACTACAGTGAATGGGTGCCGTCAGAATGAGAGTCCAAACAGCTGATAAACGCATCACAATGATCCACAAGCAATTCACACAACTTGAAGAATTACACTTCCCGTATGATATGAGCGTTCTATCCATAATATTGCAGAAAAGTCATCTCGTCTGAATCAGGAGAGTAGTATGCACGGATCAAACACTGTTTACAAGCGTACTTGTGGGTTATTTTAATGTTTTTATCAGCTGTTTGGCACCCATTCAAACCAGTAAAAACATAATAACATAACAATACTTCACAATAGATGACAATAACATAAAAAAAACTTTATTAAACCATTATTTGTTGAATATAGTTTCCATATGCTGTCATTTTAAGTAGGTTTCTATAATACATGTACACATTCTCCAGGTATACATTTCATATTCTTGAGTTCCAGTGTTATAAGTTTTCAGGAAGAAAGGGTGTATAATGTGTAAATCCAAGTAAAAGACATATTTCTCTTTGCAAGAAGGAACTGAATGGAAATATGGAGCTACCATTCACTTATTTTGTTTGAAAATAAACTTGAAATCAGAAGTAACTTTGTTCCTTAGGCCTAAGACCTGGTGTCTCCCAGATAAAAAACATTTCATAATAATTCATGAAACGGACAATGCACATTATTGTGTTTACATGACAACTAAATCAAGAAAATACTAAATTATGAATCTAGACATAACGTTTACATTTGGTACACATCGTATTCGATTAAAGGAAAATACACATTAAAGCCTTAACTAAATAAAATCAGACTTAACTTTGGCTCATTTTATGAGAAATCAAAATTGAAGATGAGCAAATGTTTGCTTTGACACAGCTACGGCATATACCTCCCAACACCATACGAGAAGATTCACTCGATGGCATACCACACTGTGAGGTAACGGTCTAACATTCAAAAGCATTCATATACATACATAAAAAAAAAAGTTTAGATTTTTGGCAGCTCACTTATTAATCCTTACAATCCTTTTGCTACTCATGAGTACAGATGTGGGTATGCTATGCCATCAATTGCTCACTAACGCATGAAATGCTAACAAAAATAGCTAACTGCTATGAAACATAATAGTTTGACCAATTAAATGAGAGTAATCTTTTGCGTAGAACACTGTTTTTGAAATTTCTGTTTTTAAAATGTACATTCATTCAAACAGAATAAAAATGGATTTATTGAAATAACTCTTTCCATAAAATACAAACTTTCTGAGGATTTAAACATGCTAAATTTTCAGTCGTGCAAAATCGAAATATATTTTAAAATAAAGACAAGCCATGTAAATCCAAGTAAAAGACATATTTCTCTTTGCAAGAAGGAACTGAATGGAAATATGGAGCTACCATTCACTTATTTTGTTTGAAAATAAACTTGAAATCAGAAGTAACTTGAGGTGTCTCCCAGATAAAAAACATTTCATAATAATTCATGAAACGGACAATGCACATTATTGTGTTTACATGACAACTAAATCAAGAAAATACTAAATTATGAATCTAGACATAACGTTTACATTTGGTACACATCGTATTCGATTAAAGGAAAATACACATTAAAGCCTTAACTAAATAAAATCAGACTTAACTTTGGCTCATTTTATGAGAAATCAAAATTGAAGATGAGCAAATGTTTGCTTTGACACAGCTACGGCATATACCTCCCAACACCATACGAGAAGATTCACTCGATGGCATACCACACTGTGAGGTAACGGTCTAACATTCAAAAGCATTCATATACATACATAAAAAAAAAAGTTTAGATTTTTGGCAGCTCACTTATTAATCCTTACAATCCTTTTGCTACTCATGAGTACAGATGTGGGTATGCTATGCCATCAATTGCTCACTAACGCATGAAATGCTAACAAAAATAGCTAACTGCTATGAAACATAATAGTTTGACCAATTAAATGAGAGTAATCTTTTGCGTAGAACACTGTTTTTGAAATTTCTGTTTTTAAAATGTACATTCATTCAAACAGAATAAAAATGGATTTATTGAAATAACTCTTTCCATAAAATACAAACTTTCTGAGGATTTAAACATGCTAAATTTTCAGTCGTGCAAAATCGAAATATATTTTAAAATAAAGACAAGCCATTTCAGTTTGATTAATATAAAACGTTGCAGCACATGGAAGATAGTCCAGCCTTAACTGTACACGTGTATAGTTAAAGGTTAAAGGGTTACTCCACCCTAAAATGAAAATTTTGTCATTAATCACTTACCCCCATGTCATTCCAAACCCGTAAAAGCTTTGTTCATCTTCGGAACACAATTTAAGACATTTTGGATGAAAACCGGGAGGCTTGTGACTGTCCCATTGACTGCCAAGTAAATTACACTGTCAAGGTCCAGAAAAGTATGAAAGACATCGTCAGAATAGTCCATCTGCCATCAGTGGTTCAATCTGAATTTTATGAAGCGGCAAGAATACTTTTTGTATGCGAAGAAAACAAAAATAACGACTTTATTCAACAATTCGTCTCCTCTGTGTCTCTCTGCTTCACTGTAGCGCCATTTTGGAGAATATCCGCTGAACGCAAGCAGCGTACGCTATTCTGGCTCTACGGTGATGCGGAGAGACACAGAGGAGACATATTGTTGAATAAAGTCGTTATTTTTGTTTTCTTCGCATACAAAAAGTATTCTTGCCGCTTCATAAAATTCAGATTGAACCACTGATGGCAGATGGACTATTCTGACGATGTCTTTCATACTTTTCTGGACCTTGACAGTGTAATATACTTGGCAGTCAATGGGACAGTCACAAGCCTCCTGGTTTTCATCCAAAATATCTTATATTGTGTTCCGAAGACGAACAAAGCTTTTACGGGTTTGGAACGACATGGGGGTAAGTGACAAAATTTTAATTTTGGGGTGGAGTAACCCTTTAACATAACTTTAGAGAAGACTGCATTTAACTGCTCCTTTTTGATTTTGCACAGATATATACAGGGAGAACAATCAATACTCTTCAATATTACTACATTTAAAATTGATAATTTGAGATATACCACAAATTACAATATTTTCTAAACTGATAATAAAGATGCTTTAACAACTGTATGAATAAAATCAACATGTTAAATTTCAACTGCAACATTGAAAATATTACTATTAAAAAGCCTATTAATAGATCTCTACTGGTGACTCCTTTTTTTAACCTTGAGAAATAGTTTTTTAAAAACAGTTATGACTGAAAAATATGGAACTTTTTAGCACAAGATGAAGAAAATTTTAAAAAAGTTATCTTGTAAAACATGCCGAGTCATGTTGGAAACCTCCAAATTCCACAGTTTCAAAGAACATTATTAGTAAGTATTAAACTTGCTTGTATTTAAGAATATACAATTTAAGTGTAAAATATATATACTGTATATTGCACAGGTATAATAGATGGAATTTAGTGGCAAGGCAAGGTAAGACAAAAATAATGTGAAATTAAAGTCAGTGAAAAATATATGGTGCTGACCATAACACATGCACTGCTAGAATACACGAATGCACATAATAACACAATCAAAAATATAAAAGCTTTGTTCTTGTATGACTTTGCTATGTGCTATTCTTTCAGATACAAAAATTTCATCCAAGGGTAAATTGTGGTACAGTGTCTCCTACTAGTGGTGACGTCATGCACACATATTTGTATTGGGTGAAAAGTATTGCTGAGACAGACAGTGATACAATTTTGGGGTATTATTACTGAAATATTTTCTGTTCATCATTTAAAAATTTTTAGTAAACATCTGACTATTTAGACCGCCTCTATGCAGCTTTAAAAAGTAAAGATATATTTGTTGCTTTGATGTGGAATCAGAAAATGTAACTATAATTTGAACTGGCTCATAAGGGTGTCCGGCATGGCTGCCGGTAGCTGTACATAAAAATATGTACCAGAAATCAAGCACCAGCACATGCTAAAAAAACTTTTTTTTTCTCGGTAAGGTTAAACCTTGCATATTTAGGCTATATATTTGAAATCTTTAAATCAGATTGGGTGTAAACTGCACATTACAGGTACCTGATTGCATAAAGTATTATGGCACATCAACATGTTATCAAACCAAGATTTACATATAATCTTAAGAGTAATGGTTAACTAAAGAGTATCTAAAAAATTATTTAGGAATATACTGCATGGCAAAATAGTGGCTATTTCCATTCCAATTAGCAATAACCAGCATAAAGAGCATGCTATAAAAATTAAACACTTTTTGTTATATAATTTCCATACACACAAGTCTAAGTACAAATACAGAATGATTGCTCCAACTATATTGCAGATATAACAATAAAACTGTTTTTCCAGAAAGGTTTTAGTTGAATCGTTTTTTGCAAGATGATGACATTTTCAGAGATTAAAAAAAGAAGACTGTAAGGAGGCTTCACTCACCAATATCTGATGAAATGGTGCTCAGTCGAACATTCACCTAAAGGCAACAATCCTCACAACTAGAAAATAGTTTCTCTTTGGAACAAAAACACATATCAACACATCACAACCATTTACATGAACATTTGAAAGCGTTTCATGAGCCTGCGACCTGCAAAGGCATTCATACCGACTCTTAGAGAAGATGCTGATCTAGGCCAATTTAGCAGCAGGGCCAGTGTCAAACTACTTGGCCAATCACATTATAGTCCCGATCAGCCCTTTTCCAATGAGATGGCTTTTTGGAATTATGTTGGCTGAGTAATTGGTGCCGATCAGTCAAATATCTGGATAATACTCTGCATTCATATCCATATTGTGCAACACAGACTTTTGTTCGGCGGTGGACATTCTGCTCAGCACTTCTGCAGAGGGTGAATAGCTGTTCCCGGATTTCTCTTCAAACCAGCTGTCCAATGCTCGCTTTCCATCAAAGCTCCTGATAGGCGGTCCGTTAACGGCCATGGTGAGCAGATCGTTGATCTGCTCCAGAGTTAGTCTGGAACGGCAATTTCTGCGCACTTTTTGCAACGAGCATCTTCCTTTGTCACAGCATGTCGATGACGTTGGCAAGACCCTGACAACCTGCAGGATGTGATTGAGAAGAGGAAAACGTTGCTTATATCTGAAGATGTGGCTGACTACTTCTTTAAAACCATTCACACTACAATAATCAGCTTTTAGATCCCTCCATTCAACTACAAGGCTTCCTCGGGCATCTATTCTTTCTTGAGAGAGCTCACGGCCAGATGACGGAATAGTTTCCAGGTGGTCAAAAATGACAAGGATCTCCTCCTCTCCATATGCACCAAGATCATCCCTGTTAAGAGGCCACGAGGCCAGGTCAAGGACCTGACAAGCCTGGACCACTGTGCGACTGTGTGGATCAAAACGTTGGGCCAGGATGCCTTGACTTCGCTGACAGATCTTCTCTCGAATGGACTGAAACTTGGACTCAGCAACCCGCAAGTTCTTGAGCTCCACGCCATTAAAACTCTCCCGAAAGTTGTCCTCAAACTCCTGTAGGTACTCCCCTGGGGAGTCCACCAATTGACCAATCTCATAAATGGCATCCTCAATTTTTGCGTCCACCTGTGACGGCAACAGATAGTCCCCCTGAAATATGAAAGCAAGTCGTGAAAAGACAGCAATGATGTCCAACAGAAAATAGATCAGCTTCACCGACTGATAATCCAACAGGAACTGTAGGAGAGACAGAGCAATGGCAGCAGCATCACCTCTCTGGGTTTGGCTGCTTATGCTCTTCAAGTGAGCAACCACCTCTAGATAGTCCTTGATTAGGGCATTGAGAACATTGGGTTCACCTATAATCCAACGCACAGCCCTTATATCCCCAAGAAACTCAGTTTCCTCAGACAGAGTTGGTGCTGTCGTCCTCAACTCAGCCATCATACGAGGAGAATACCGGTAGAAGCTAAGAAGTTGCTTCAAGTTGTTTTCCAAATCCTCCAAGCAAGACAGTTCCTTTCCACTGATAGCATCCAGCACCTCTAAATGGGGACGATGGATCATCACAGGTAGACATAACACCCAAGGGATTGTCTTTCGTATGGCTATGTAAATTTTTGCCCTCAGACTAGAGGAGAGGTTTGAGCCATCTATTCCCAAGCCAACAACTAGCATGTCCTGAATTCTTAGACCAAGGACACCAAAGGCACGATCCACAGCCTGGAGGTAGCCTTCCACATTGCCTCCACAAAGCCTTTGTAGGGAAAGGAACTCAGTGGTAGGAAGTCCATCAGTGGTGGTGAACTGGACGTAAATGGCAACAGTGTCAGCCAAGAGCTCATCGTTCTGGCCATCCATGATGATGCTTAGAAAGGGCGAAAGGCGAATCTTCTCGGCCAAATCCTCTTTGAATGCTCGAGCAATGTGTTGGATGAGAATCTGACAGTCATTTTCATTCATGTACTGATCTACCACTTTGAGGTCGCACTTCTTGAGGAGCTCCGCCAAGGGTCGCAAATCGGAAAATGGTCGTCCTTCCAAAGCCAGATGGTAGGCAGCATTGAAAAGAGTCAGCATATTATGACACATCTCCTCGGTCTTCTCCGGGTGCATGCGAAGTTTGTAAAGTTGCAAACACTTCTTGTGCAGATTGCTCTGGCTATGAAGTTTAATGGTGTGGATTTTGAATTGCTTGGAACCAATAATAAAAGCAGAGGTGCGGGAGGACTGGACGGTATATTGTCGGCACACGTGGCACCACATCTCATTCAGTGTGGGCGAATAACGGAGAAACCAGAACTTCTTCAGCCACTCCTGTTTGAAGCGACGAATCCGACGACCTGAGCCCATCGAGAGTTTTGAAGACTCATCCGTAGCCACCATGAGGTCAGCAGAAATGGATTCATCAGCAGAATCAACATCCTGGTCATCTTCCTCAAGCACCGCTGGGACAGGCGTCATGGCATCTACAACAAATGAGCAAACAGAGCACAGAATTAATCTGAAAACCAACATAAAGCAAGTTTAAATTAAACAATTTCTTATTGATTAGTTTTGGCATGAATGAAGGCATTTTTACACCTATTGTAAGCACACCTTCTCAATACAGTTCATGATATCTCAAGTTCTATATCAACTAATACACTAATACAAATCATGTTTAAGTATGATTAAATTAAAACATTCTTAATTCCACAAACCAAACAATCAAAGACTTAAACTTTAGTTGCAGGCTCCAAAAAGAAAACACTCATTATTTTATTAAAACTTTTAATTAAGAGTGCACTTCCATTTGAAACATTTCAACAAATTTGGCAATCACACAATCACCAGCAAAAATGCAAAAAAGCAACAACAAAAGAATGTTAACAGTGATTGATTAACTACAAGACAAAATAGTCTATATATATTTAAAAAAGAAAATCATCAATATCTACTCCAGAAAGACTCTTATCCATGGTAGTGTTCCATCCCAGGTGCAAACCTACCTCTGAGGTCCTCACTAGGAAGGGGCTCAGATGGTGGTACAGGCTTAATTTCAGCATGCCCCTGTCCTCTGAGATGGAGCAGTTCAGCCTCCAGCTCACGGATTCGTCGTTTTAACCTCACACAGTTTGGGCAGAAAGATGTTGATGGTCCTTCGCCAGTCAGGGTCGCATCTTCTTCTGTTTTTTCCATTTTAATGCATTTTGCATCAAACCCACTCTCGTGATGTTCCATGGAAGCCAATCCAGAGGTGAAGACGGACTCTTTACACTCTGCGTCAGGCTGGCTGAAAACCTGGCAGACATTTGTTCTTGCTCTTGGAAAAGACAAGGTGCTGTTCAGGGGGTTGTTCTGGCTTTGATTAGCCTCCAGAGATGCTTCCAGGACATCTTTGAAAATGAGGTCAATCTTCTTTTTCTTGGCATGGGGCTGGTTTTCTGCCTCATCACTTCCATGCTTACTTAGGGTCCTTCTACCGTGCATTGCAGATCTCAACACTGGACCTTTGGGCTCCTCCTGTTCTTCTAATTTCACTCCTGCAATACAACAGCGTTATGGTTAATGTATGTAACACTAACAGCATATTTTTTAAAAACTGTGGAAAAATATAAGTGATTTTGAAAAAAGTGCTAAAGAAAGAAAAAAATGTATATAAATCCCATTTCACTTACCTGTTAAAACTATTGCAGGCCTGGAACATCTCTTCTGGGTACTTTTTTGTTGATCAAAAATGTTCAATATAAAATTCTGGTCTATTCCTCACAAAAAGCTACTGAAGACTTGAAATTTAGCAAACAAATTATATTGATCACATTTATTATTTTTTATGATGCCTTTGGTTCCCCCTTTGAAGCTTGAAACCTCCAGTCTGCATTAACGGTATTGAAAGGAAATCGGCGACCAGTAGAATTCTTTTTGTATTTCACAGAAGAATGAGTTTGAACCAACATTGGGATGAGTATGTAGTGCTAATTTTTGGCTGAACTACTTCAATTATAGTAAATATTGTTTAAATTTTGGTCAAATCTTGTTGTGAGTTTCAGTCTTGTCTAAAGTTCAACAACAGATCTAATCCAGTAAACGAAATATCTTCCCGTAAATGTCTTTTATAAAAAACAAACCAATTATTATTCAATTAGAAAATGATTTTGGTTCAAAGTGATGCAAATTTAAAATGTGCTGTTAGGAGTTTATAAGAATATATTAGTATTCCAGTTCAACAGTCTCCACATCTGGATTCGGCCCTGCAGTGTTTGTATTAGCAGCCCCTTAAAATGTCTTTGGAGATTCTTAACTTTTGACCTATTTCAAAATCGTTCAATTTAGTCAACTTTTTTTGGCTCAAGCACAGTGAGGGGTGTCTCACCTGTGTCCAGATTGCGGTCAATGCTGTCCCGAGACACACTTTGCAGTCGCCTCATGTACTCGCTGCTGTACCACACACAGAGTTTCTTGCCCACCGTCAGTCTCTGACACACTCTGAAGTAGATTTCTTCCCCATGTTGAAACGCACTCAGGTTCTTTTTACTCTCATCAGAAGAAATCGGAATAAACCTGAGAGGAATAAGCAATTAATATTGTGAACAATCATATCAACTTAACCAAGGTGACTAAAACAACATTTTCAACACAAGATCCGTACATTACAATAGCACAAAGAAAAGGAAAAGAATAATTAAAGTTCATCTCAGCAACATGGTATTACCTCATCCAGTTAGAATTAGTTTCATCACTCCCATCAATGAATTTATTTTTGCTGTCCTTATCAACAATCTGTAATAGATACATTTGACATTAAAATATAGTTTTTATCTGCATTAAAGATTAATACAAATATATACAACTATGCTAAATGGTGTTTAAATATACAACATAAACTACCATCCAAGAGTACGGTCCTGAGGGTTTATCCGAGGCCATTATTTGGCCTTGATAAGGACCAAACAGCGCCCCCTTTGGTATATTTTCATCCATGCAGCAGACATCCACCTTATCACCTTCTCTGCGGATCTCGATGCCTGAGGGTACAGTGAGAGCTGCCCGATTGGGGGCCCCTGATGCCACAGGGGTGTCTGGCACAAAAACAGGGGGCCCATGGGTAGGGCACTCCTCCAGGAAATACTTCTTGCACTCTTCACAGACTGTACATGTAATATTTAATAAGCAATGAGTAAAAACAACATAATTATATATATATATATATATATATATATATATATATATACAATTCTCATTTGATATCCAATTTTCAGTGACATACACAACACTTGTATTTAAAGTTAAAGTAAATGATACTTACACCAAAAACTGGTCGAATGCTCATGGTCAACTTTTAGTTTTTTGTTTGGCTCTTCAGTAGACTTCTCATTTGAGGCACTAGTAAATAGGTAGAAAAACTGCTTATTACTACTATTTTTTTATGCACAGGGATTGCTCTTTAAATGTTTGCTGTTGTAAACACTTTGTGACGCTGACCTGGTGCTGCATTCAGCCTCAACTTCCATGGGGGAATGGTCTGGAACAGCACAGGAATCTGCCATCTGGGCAGGAAGGAGAGACTCCTGAGAGCGCGTTTCACTTCAACATATTAAAGCTAAAGTAAAATAAGGGGATGTAAATACTGTTAAAACAGGACATTTAAGAGATGTTATAAAGAGAGCATCAAAACTGCTAAAACATAATTAAAAATGAAGGTCACACTTTATTTTAAGGTCCAGCTCTCACTATTAACTATGACTTTTGCCTCAGTAAACTTTTTAAAATGAATAAACTAATTAAAAAACTAAATAAACTAATAAATAAACTCAAACGATTTTTTTCTGCTAGTTAGTAAGGTAGTTGTTACGTTTAGGTATGTGGTAGGATTAAGGGATTTAAAATATGGTGGTCATACAAAATATGGCATTAATATGTACTTTATAAGTACTAATTAACAGCCAATATGCTAGTAATATGCATGCTAGTTACAAATGTATTTCTTAAATACTGATTTCATTTGATTGGTAACTTATTCTACTTCTTATTCTACTTGTTTTTATTAGAAATGTTAAAAAGCTTATAAATATATTTTTTTGATTTTGACATAAAAGATGACATGCTTTTAATAAAGTTAGAAAAATGCCATTACAAAGGTAAAAACTAAATTCCCTATAAATCACTTTAAGGAGTCAACTATCACCTTGTAATGGGAAGGTTATTTTTTTTATCAGAATTTTTTGATTACTGATTAGAAGGTGCTCCTAAATTTTTGACCGTGCTCCTAAGTTTTTTAAATTAGGAGCACAAGCGCTCCTAAAAAGAAAAGTATCCGTAGAGCCCTGTTATGTGCTAACTTTCCTTTACAGTGGGGCACTGTGACCTCATGCTGGCTTTACCTTTACCTTTACCTTGTCATCTCGTTTTCATTTCTTACATGCTTTTATAGGTTTATAAATGTTTACATGGCTACAAACTTTGAGCTGCTTTCACAGAAACAAACAAACGCTACAACCAGTCCGTTCTGCTGATGAAAAATGTTCATTTTGTTCAGATAGATCAGCCAGAAAGAATTCTACATCTTTTTTTTGTTTGAATGTTACCATTCCAAAAAATTCTGGGAAGATTTATCTATATATATTCAACAGAGATCTGGTTATAATTGTGAATTAACATCCAAAGATGTTATCTTATATTTTGAATCAAAAAATGCATCTGTCAATTTTATGATGAATCTAATGATTCTATTTGGTAAATTTCATATTCATAAAAGTAAAAGAAATAGTTCTAAACCCTTTATGACTGATTTTCATTTGTATTTTGAGTCTCTCCAATGCATTGATAACAAAAAATGTAGAGATACAATTTTATTCGAGTTGAAGTAACTTGAAAATATGCTGTCTTTTTTTAATTGATTTTTTTTCTTTCTATGTAATGTAAACCCATTCCTTAATTTTTTTTTTATCTTTTTGGATGTCTTGTTAAAGTTGTAAATGTTTCAATGTTATGTCTTTAATGTCTAATAAATAAATAAAAAAAAATAATAAAAAAGTCCGTTCTGCTGACGTTTCCGAGTCAGTCAGAGAGCAGCGCTCTGATTGGTCGAGCCGCCCGTCACTCACAAACTACCCAAGCTGTGAGAGAGACGAGTGCAGGAAAACAAATAGGGCAACAATGCTCTATTGAAAGATACTTGAAAATATGCTGTCTTTTTTTTATTGATTTTTTTTCTTTCTATGTAATGTAAACCCATTCCTTTAATTTTTTTTTTATCTTTTTGGATGTCTTGTTAAAGTTGTAAATGTTTCAATGTTATGTCTTTAATGTCTAATAAATAAATAAAAGAAAATAATAAAAAAGTCCGTTCTGCTGACGTTTCCGAGTCAGTCAGCAGGAATGTCCTACAGGTTAGTCCCAAAGCACATTTTCAACTTATAAGTGAAATTATATCCTGTTGATATCTTGTGAATCCGTTGTGTTTTTTAACATTAGCGAGTTGTCCATTTTAAGGACATCATTGTAGTAGTTGTAGTCCTTAAAACACTGGCATGGAGGCCCCTGACAGTTTATAATTCACCTGTACTTATGCTCAACATCCACCCCAACACTTCTCATCACTTTTCTGGCCTGACACTTATTTAATATCAGTTTCACAAGTCGTCTGGTCATTTAAAGCCAAGTTGAATTCAAGACAAACGGGAGGCAAATATTCTTTCTCAATTTATTAACAAAATGATAAAATAAATAAATACAAATTGATCAAATGCTCCTAATATCAATTTCTTCCCATGTTCCCTACAGTATTGTCAAAACACTGCATACAAAGGACTCATCACAGGCTCAATACAGGAGAGGTAAGAACCAATTGACTCACTCACAATGTCAGGCGAACAAACGAGGAGAAAAAAAGACCGGGGGGGAGAGAGAGAGAGAGCTCTGTAACAGAAAAAAGTCAAAAAATAAACACACTCCTTTTTAAAATCATTATGAAAAAATACAAACAATTTTACAAATATTCATATTGTGTAATAAACCATTTACACTTAGTTCAGCACACCAGGTGAACTTTTTTTTTTTTTTTAAATAACTCATGTCGCTACAATGTATCCTGTTGTGTTTCATCAAGTGGAAGAATTAATTTTTTTATAATTTTTATTTTTTTGCACGCGTAAACAAAAATGTTTTCCAATTATAGACAGCTGACTGTAGATGAGGTAACGCTCTCTCTCACACACACACACACACACACCTGCCCAAACAAACACACGCTCACACAGTGCACAACACTATAGGAAAGTCACGACAACAAATGAAATGCATCAACAGTACGAGAAGGCCACAATAATGACTGAGTAAATAGTATGAAAAGTGAACAGAAACTACATTGAAACTACAATGACTTCATTGTCACTGTGGAATTATAACGCACCATAAAGAATATGGATGATCTACACACTATTAAGATCAAGGTGACAGGATGAACAGCTGGAATGGGTCTGAAAATGTTTCAATTTTATGCATAAAATGTACACCGCAAACTTTCGCCTTTTAAAAGTTCTAAAACCAAAATTGCAAAGCCATACAGACAATTTAGAAAGCTGACGGAAAGCGTTTCCCACACGTCGGAGCTGTAAGCTAAAGCAGAAATCAATCTTGAAAAGAAAAAAAAAAAAGTTCAATGATATGTATCTCGAATGCATATAAAAAGGTTTCCTAACAGCAAAATGTTTGCAGTCTCTTTGGGTATACTGACTTATGAATTTGAATGCGTGGCTTTCAGAAGTTCCCTCCCCTTCCTTCTAAAGGCCCCACCCACAAAATTACATACACTCTGCAAGATAAGCCATGTAAGACCATAAATATCTTCTCACAACCACTGGTAACCCCCTCCCACCCCAAGATAACAATAACATTCAACATGGGTGTGCTAGCAAAGGCAGACTTGAATGAAAAATAACGGTCCATGAGATTCATACACAGCCGAAACGCCACATTTCCATGTTCCAAAGAGCCCAGAATTGTGGCCAGCAAATAATTCCCTTCTGTAACTGTACATGAATTTTCTATTTTCTACAGATGCCATTGTGAAAGTGTCTATTGTTCATAATTTAAACAAAAACAACAAAAAATGTACATATGTATACTGTTTCATTTTGGCATCAACTTCGCCAGACATGTAAAAAGGAAAGTGACACAAAGTTCACATAAAAATCTTTACAAAATAAACTCAAAACTAAATGCATATTAAAAAAGTCTGACAAAACTTATATAAAAATTTTGCATAAGAAGGCATGCTTTTTGTTGAACTGATTGGACAGGTTGGTGTTCTGGGTGTTGAGTCTATCCAATCAGATTGCAGGTTTTCTTTGATCCGTTCAGCCTAGCTAATAGTCAAGGCCGAAATCTAAATACCTGATTCAGGTACAAGTTCAATACGCTAACTCAGTGACTTAAGGAGAGATGAAGGAAATGAAGCGAATAAGAAAGGGTGCAAGTCGTTTAAGAGCAGAGTGTTATGTATGACATTAAGTAGTAGTCACTGGCCTGAACAGTCCTGTTTTGTGATACACGAGAAAAAAAATCTCCTGAATCACACACTAAAAAAAGAACTTAAATCGAGCAGACACTTAAGTATTTTGAGGGAAAAAAGTAATACTTAGGACATTCCTATAAAAAGTGCATAAAGACAGGAAACCATGACTTCCTAAACTTCCAGAACTTTTTTCCCAATGGATGTCAATCCAAAAAATTCATTTTTTTGCCACAATTTTCACACACTTAATATTTTGGTGGTACAGAGTGCTCCGATAAACCAATTAATTAATTTAAAACACATAATGAACCACTCCTTTTTTCTTTTTACAGACCAATTTTGTGCAATCACTAAGATATACTTTTGTTCAGAGTATTAAAAAACTCAAGGCAACTCCTTACCTCCTTAAAATATAGCCTACTCTAAAGGGGCTCTTTAACTTCACAGCAGATAACTAGATTTAGTAAAGACAGACAGGACTAGACCAACACAAGCACATCACTACAACAACTTCACTTTAACCGAATGGAATTACAACAAATGTGCTTCTAATCAAAGTTAACTGAGTGATGTTTTACAGAGAGAGGGAAATATGACCAGTTTATGAGATTAAATTCAGTATGTAAAAGGTTGAAGGCACTCTGGGCACCTGTACAGGAAGGATTAAAAGTAGTTTTCTTTAAATATTCTCTAGACTGACAATGGTGACTTCTGGAAGGCCTTAAATTCATGTTGGTAGGTTATGCCACAATAATGGTTGCCATGATATGAATGTTCATCTATTATTACCCAGTTCTGGCTCAAAGGGTAACAGGGCATTATGGGAATGTATTAAAGGGTTAGTTCACCCAAAAATGAAAATTCTGTCATTAATTACTCACCCTCATGTTGTTTCAAACCCGTAAGACCTTCGTTCATCTTCGGAACACAAATGAAGATATTTTTGATGGAATCTGAGAGCTGTCTGACCCTGCATAGACAGCAATACAACTGAAATGTTCCCAAGTCCAGAAACATAGCAAGGAGATCTGTAAAATAATCCATGAGACATCAGGAGTTCAACAGTAATTTTACGAAGCTACGAGAATACTTTTTGTACGCAAAAGAAAAAAAATATATAATTTGTCTCCTCCACCCAGTAGCGCCATTTTGGAGAGTATCATGTCAGCTGCGTCACGCCGGTTCTCCAAAATGGTGCCAGGGTGACACGGAGGAGACGAATTACTGAATAAAGTTTTTTTTTTCTTTTGTGCACAAAAATTATTCTCGTAGCTTCGTAAAATTACGGTTGAACCCCTGATGTCATATGGATTATTTTACAGATCTCCCTGCTGCGTTTCTGGACTTGGTAATATTTCAGTTGTGTTGCTGTCTATGCAGGATCAGACAGCTCGCAGATTCCATCAAAAATATCCTCATTTGTGTTCCGAAGATGAACAAAGGTCTTACGGGTTTGAAACAACATGAGGGTGAGTAATTAATGACAGAATTTTCATTTTTGGGTGAACTATCCCTTTAAGGATAGGTATGTACATTTTCACAGTAGATTGCGAGAAATTGCAGCACACTGTTGATATAACCAAGACCACATCTACTAAGAATTACAAATTGGGTTTTAAAGCTATGAAATCCTGACTAATCAAGATAAATCCATCATTAAAAAAAAAACAAAAAAAAAAAACAGTAAACATCATCCCAAAAACAAAATCTATATTGTGGTAGGTTATCTCTCATGTTTAAACAGCCAGAATGAGCAAAGCATCGTCCTTTTGAAACCCCCAATGTACTATTGCATACATATAGTCAAAATAAGCACTTACAAAGACGTCCTAAATGGATATGTGGAATTTGATACGAGTAAATTATTCAATCCTAGCCTGAGTGGCTGTCATTACAAAGCTAAAAGGAATATGCTTTTTTTTGGAATAGCCTGACATTAACGTAACAAAAGTGCCAGCTGTGCATTACTGTTAAGACTATTAAGACTTAAGATGTTACCTGGGACAGCTTAAGATACTATGCAACACAAATAAAAGCCAGCAAAAACCAGCAGAAGGCTGTCATAAACAGTGCTTCCCACTTTGTACGCAAGCAACTGGCTGTTGTTTTCCTTTTTTTCAGGATATGTTGGCAAGCGTAAAAACCAACAGATAAGATTTAAGCGCTTTTGAAAATTTTGCTCAGAAAGTCTCTAAAGGGGTTTTTAGTGCGTTTGCTTAAGTTATCTGCAATAAAGCTTGTGCTTTAATTAAGGGTTTTCTGTAGTTTCCTTATTACTCAATTTGGCTCATACATCAAACCCTCAAGTTTAAGACAGCAAATTGTGATAGTCATTATTGTTTTTTGAAGGAAAAAAAAAGATTTTGGAAAAATGGGGATGGGACTAGTCCATTATATTCTAGACTAATCACACAGTAAGAGGATATTTCCATTATTTTCAATTTAACAAAAAAAATAATAATTTGGCAGTTCGGAATTCTAATAAAAACAGACACTCGTTATGCAATGTGCATCTCTTGAGATTGAGAAAGCCGATTGCATAATTCATGCCATTTTAAACACCATTGATAACAAATGACTGTTTCATGAAACAGAAAAGCACTTATTTTTCAATGAAGACTAGGAAGACCTGAACACACACTGACTTTAGAACGAGACTCATTCAGTACACAGAACCAACACCGTTTTTCAGACTAATCTATCACGCATGATTTGTTGCAGTTACCGAGATGTGACTTCTGGTGTAGCTTCCTCTTCCAGCCCTTTGTCAAAGATCTTGAGAGGCTTTGCCATGCGCTCTACCACTGATTAGCCTGAGATGACATGGAGACGGGACACTTCTACAGCTAACTGGGAAATGCAGACAAGATGTAGACTGGAGGAGAGAAATTAGAGGGGTTTCTATAGGCAGTCCTGATTTAGTCTAACCCACACCAACAACAGGATTCTAAACCTCTGCCTTGCCACTGGCGAATACTGATGCGTTGATTTCTTTTGTCATGT
The DNA here is from genome assembly GCF_001515645.1 of Sinocyclocheilus grahami. Classification (NCBI taxonomy): domain Eukaryota; kingdom Metazoa; phylum Chordata; class Actinopteri; order Cypriniformes; family Cyprinidae; genus Sinocyclocheilus; species Sinocyclocheilus grahami. Next base: position 58,751 of record NW_015506553.1, read on the forward strand.
TTGGAAAGAGAAGCTTTTGGTATTGCCGGTCCACTCTGGCTGGAGGTGCACAGGGTGTGGGCTTAGTCATGCAGTCATTGGACACTTCTGCCCTGCCTTTCTCCTCTCGAGGAGAAGACAACTAAGACAACCTATGAAACAAACCCCATGTTGGAGGCACACACTGGTCTGATCTGATAAATCATCCATCATCTTTATCACCATCATAATTATAATAATAATTATTATTAATATTATTAAACTACTATTTTTGTTTTTTTAATAATCTAATAATTGGCATGACACTCTTTTGTAAATCACCCTTTTCACCCACAAGTTTGGGCTCTATTAGTCTACAAGAACCAAGACTAGTTTGCCTGGGATGTAGAAGTACTGTTGACACAGTTTTACCAATAAAAAAAAGAAAGTAAAGGGAAAAGAAATAAAATTAAAAAAACGACAACATTTATTTGGATATATGTATAGATTGGCAACTGTGTGCACCAGTCCAAGGTGCAATAGGAAATCTGTTTAAATGTTTTGGTGATGTGTGTTTAGTGTGAGACTGAGAACTATTTGGGGTTATCCACGCTGCTTAGAGGGGCTGGCAAAGCCTGCTGAGAAGGTTCTGAGGTTTTGCCGTTGTTGGTGTTCACGCCATGACTTCCATCTTCCTGCAGCTCTACTTCCATCTTCCCAGCATCCGCTACACAACTGCTGTCATTGGGAGGGATGTTCTCAGAGTCCGCCGAGTCTGCGGCATCGACAACACCCTTCTCTTCTTCTGGGTTCAAGCCGGTACAAACACAGTCCATTCCTCCATTAGTCTTTACCTCCCTGGCCTGAGGCGATTCCACAGGCTCCGCCATTTTTGCTGTATCTATCATCTCCTCGCCAACTGTGGTTTTGGGAACTTCCGGGACACTAACTCCCGATTCACCTGACGCAGCCTCAGGCGTGACTGCGGCCGCTGGCTCTGCCATTTCGCCCACCTCTGGCTCTGCCTTCACTTCGGGAACTGCTACGGCGACTGGTACTTGCACGCTAGGCTCGGTGGGACTCTCCTGCACACACATTTGTGTAGCATCCTTTGAGTCTTTGATGCTCCCTAACTCTGTGAAGTCCTGTTTAGAATCCTGTAGGATGTCCGTCTCCATGGGCTGAATCAAGTTAAAGCTCTGGATGAGGCAGACCAGGTGTTTTACCTTGTCCAGAGAGACCTGCATCTCCTTCTGACGGGCAAGTATGCTGTTCTTGGTCTCCATGCATTTCTGTTGAATAAAAGGAATACAGCATTATATAACAAACACAACTTGTTAAAAAATTACATTAACATTAGGAATACAACTAACAGTCATTAAATAGAAAAGAAGAAATACCAAGTTCTGTCATGAAACCCTAGATGGCTCAGGCTGATGGGTCCTTAACGTAAATGATGATATTCTTAGCATTAAATGACTTGTCACAAGCTGATTGATTCATGTTGCATATGCAGCCAATGAGCTTGGTGCTTTATATTTAAATGGCTGATTAGCATTCACTTGAGCATTGCAGTGCGCTTTCAGAGTTTCTCTGAAACCCTCCACCTTCCCCAGCTTCACCTGTATAGATCTGCTATGGGTTATTTTATGCTATTTGTGCAGCAGCAGTATGTCTTAAATACTCACAGCACCATATCGGCTTATGTATTGGCAGTAGCAAGTTCCTGTACTTTCTAGCAGCAGCAGCAATAATCTCCTAATACAGCTATAACCAACAGCAGCAGCAATTCAGCAGCAGCGTAGCAGATCTATTCCGCCAAGACCAAATACATTAACACTGTCATATCCATTACCATGCTAAAATCTTCAGAGAGTTCTCATGATAGAACTACGTATACAGTGTGACAAGCCATATTGAATATTTGCAAAGCTGAATGTTCATCTTAAAATTGGTTTTCTGAGGCAAACATCCCTTCACGGAGCAATTGTATAATTAATCTTGTATCCGGAAAAGCTCCAGTTAAAGAGAAAAATAAATAAATAACTCACTGTTATAGAGTTGCTGAGCTGTTTCACTCTCTGTTCTAGTTGCTCTCGTTCCAGCTTTAGTTCGGCACTCCATTTCATTAACTTCTGCTTCTCTTCTTCTTTCGCTGTTGGACAGGGACAAAACACCCATACATTGAATGGGCTATAACATAGATGTATGCATTTGGTTTTAAATAATGGTAACACTTTATATTAAGGACCAAATTTTAGCTATTGATTAGTTGCTTATTAGCATGCATATTACTAGCATATTGGCTGTTTATTAGTACTTATAAAGCACATATTAATGCCTTATTCTGCATGACCATATTTTAGATCCCATACCTAAACTTAACATCAACCTTACTAACTATTAATAAGCAGCAAATTAGGAGTTTGTTCAGGGAAACACCTTCATTAATAGTGAATGTGTTCCCTATTCTAAAGTGTTACCTAAATAATAAATAACTTTTTTAAGAGTTAAACTGTAAAATTGGGGTACAAAATTCTACAATTGAAAATCTAAATATCTCTACCTTCTTTGTAAGCAATGTAGGAATGGACGATTGCTAGGGTTCCTGGCCATGGAATGGCCTCTTCCTTCCTCAGAATCTGTAAGAGAAATTCTCTCAATAACAGACCAGTGCTGTGCTCATTTGACCTCTGGAAAGCCATGAAAGAAACTGAGATCAATTGTATATGGCAACAGTGATGAACAACAGAACTTCAATGGGAGTGCTTGATGTTGTCTTACACTTACATGATGGGTGGAAAAAAGGCACAATCAATACCAAACCATGTGAGAGCTTACAAAGGATGAAACAGCCTTAATGCCTGAAGAAACTCATTTTGTGTAAGGGGAGACAAACATACACTTTGTGTACATTTTTGGCACGGAAAGGGGAGTTTGATCTCTCAGTCAGTCTTCCATTTCTAATTATATAAAAGTGTGTGTGCTTTAAAGGACTGAATTCCAGTTAAAAGGAGACATCACTGACTGGCCTGGGAAAGGAGTGGCCAAGGGCTCGTTGTGCTGCTATTATTTACCTGGTCTTGACATTTAGGACAGATCCACATGCCTTTGGGAATGTTTTTGAGGGGTGGGTCCAAGCAGTCGAGGTGGTAGACGCGCGAACATGTGTCACACATGAGCAACTGTCCACTGCGTCTGCACACAGTGCAGAAATCCTCATGGATGTCTCCCTGTCGGGAAGAACGGCAGGTGTCAGTACCACCGCCCCCTTCTGTTCCGGACCAATCAAATGACAGCGGGAAAGGCGGGGAGGAGAGGAACTGACTGCTAATTGGAGGTATTTGTCTAGTGGCTCACTGGTGACTGGATTGTTCACTTAGACAGGGAACTGGATATTTAGCTCGTAGTTTTATCACTACTACTATTATTGGGATTATTGGAAATTAATCACTATTGAAAATGTATCATGTGATTATGAGTAATGGGTATTTTGGCTTAAATGCTAAGATATGGTGTAAGGATTTTTAAAATACTATACTGTAATTACTTCAGGCCTGATATTTGTGTGGGAAGTAGAGAAAGACTGTTCACTTTGTAAGACTGCTGGCTCCATTTCAACAAATACAACAAATAAACACATGAATGACAGTGCTGGTAGGTCAGTCTTTCTCTTTCCAGGTTGGATGCGGGACTCTAACAGGAGATACCTTGCTCCGGTACACTTTGAGGTGTACAGGATGAATGCAGTGAAGGGTTTTGGGGGGTAGGGGCAGGGGCAGCCTGTGGTGTAGAGAACTCTACTAGAACAATAATAATTGTGGGGGCTTTCAACAACATGGTCACCCAGACTTGGCAGGTGGCTACTTACATCCCCGGAGCTGGGGCTGGGCTGGGGGACAGAATGAGGGTGGACAGAGAGGGGAAAGGCCCCCGTGTCAGGCCGCTCAGGGGCTGGGGAGGCGGGAAGGCTGCTGGTGGGGGAGAGCAGGGGGTTGCAGCCCAGCTCCGGCACCGCTGTGCTGCTGGTGGTGGTGCTGTATTTGGGAGGGCGACCTGAGTGAAATGAGACAGACAAGAAAAGAAAAACAAACAAAAAAAGAACAAAACCAAAAGGAACAGAAAAAAATGGAGGAGGAGGAAAAGGGGAAAAGAAAGAAAAAAAACACAAAGATGAAATAAAATAATGGCATCTTCTGGTTGCAACATACCTTAGAGAGGGGATCCTCATTGGCTAGCATGGAAACAAAGGAAAGGAGGGAGAGAGCAAAGGAGAAATGGAAGGGAGGGTCACAAAAAGCAATTAGTGCAACAGACGACCACAGCAGCATGCAGGGAATTTGAAAAGTAATGAGCAATAGAAAGAGCGAAAGAAAGAGTGAAAAAAGCTTAAGAGAGAAAGTCTAAGCTGAGATCTCAAATCTCAATACATTTCTCAATGCAAACTAGGGCTGCACGATAAATCGCATGCGATATTTAATGCGCATCTTATCAATAAAGCCGGTTCTGTAATCAGCAGTAAATCTCCATCACCTGCGGGCTTTCACATTGAGCAGTATTAACTACACAGAGCCGTTGTTCACTGACGAGCTGCGCAAAAAATCGCGCGAATATGAACGTGGTTTTGCGCAGCTCGTCAGTGAACAACGGCTTTTTATCGTGCAGCCCTAATGCAAACTCAACCAACTCAAGCCAATGCTCAAGTCCTAGTCAGGTCTTTCAAGAATAAAATCGGAAGGGCAAGTTGCATAAACAGTCACCACGTTAAGACTGTGTCTTAAGAACTAGATTGACCAACTAGCAGTTAACCAAGTGGTTATCAGTCTTACTTTTCAGATTCAAATTAGACCAATCTTAAGTTTTTATGTAACTGACTTGCAGAAGAAAAAAAATAGGTGTCTAAATTAAGAAGACTAGTCTAAACAGTTTATGCAACCGTCCACAAGTCAACCCTCAAGTCTGAGGTGGAGTTCATATCAAGTCTTTCAAGGCCAAGCTCAAGTCAATCCCCAAGTCTTTGTAGTGAAGACCAAGTCAAGTTTTTCAAAGCCAAGCTTAAGAAACTGCTTAAGTCTTTAGGGTGAAGATCAAGTCAAGTCTTTAAAGGCCAAATCTATCTAAATTCATTATGTTGAAGCACTGCTCTAGAATTCAACAGCAAACAACAAGATATTTGCAAAGAAAAATTATTGCAAAGAGCACACAAGAGACTCAAATCTGAAGTGAAGCAACAATGAGAGGATATATTTCTCCCTGTAAGCCTACTGACTCTACTTGACATTGTTCACAAGTCTCTGATTTTGGAGTCTCAAGTCAAATGCTAACATGTCCAAAACAAGTCAAATTCTCCATCACTGAAAACTACACAAACTGGGGGAGCAGTTCCTCAACCACCACTTTTATAGGCCAATTTTTAGGTCTACTGAAACACTGTAGGTCTGCAGAGAGATCAAACCCTAGCAAAGACACAAAGCAGAATTGCAAGAGAAAGCAGAAAGGTGTCTGTTAGGTGGTACATAGAAGCAGCAGGGCTACAATACATCAACTTAAGCAACTAAGACAGGCAGGTACAGACCTCTCTTCCTGGTGCCTTGATGCAGTGGAGTGTTCAAGTAAGTGACGGCACTCTTTTTCCTCTGAGATGTATGAGAGAAATCAGAATGTTAGAGCTGAGTTGTGGAAGTACAATCTAAGCTCTCAAAATCAGACCAGAAGGAGGAGAGTACTACAGAACATTCGTCTGTACCTCAGGTTCAAACACTGCTCCACTGTACACTGGGTTGGCTGTTGTTCTCCTCTTACGTTCTTGTCTTCTGCTCTGAATCTCTGGAGAGAAAGGACATCCCATGCACATCTGGTTACAAAACAACCTGTGCTTATAACTTTAATTTTGTGGAAACCCTCAGTGCAGCATTGACACCAGTGGGACGACTTACCTTCAAGATGGTCATGTGTCACCAACCCAAGAGACACCATAAAGGCAAGCTTCTGAAGGAAGAAAATGTAACAATTTATTATTTAGGATTCAGACAAAATTTGTCAGAAATTATGGTTTTGTTACTTCTGTGAAGGTGCACAGTACCTGTGGGCTCTCCTCACGTCTGACTTTAGCTGGAGGAGAGGATGAGGGTGGTGTACTCGTGACCACCTGTTCTGGTCCTCCCTGTGGTTTCACAGTCTGATGTAGAGAACAACAAACAAGGAAAGCACTTCAGTCAGCTGAATGTTTGATTCTTAGAGCAAGAACAACAGCTAAAAACTTGTGTCTGGAGCAAACATTCAAGCTAATATAAATGGGTGCTCGCACCTTCAAGTCTGAGTTAAGGTTGCTGATCTGAAGTGTCTGGGCAGGACTGATGACAATGCCTGTGACTTGCGTGGTGCCACTCGTGAATGCAGTCGTGGTCTTGTCAATGGTGGCGCACTGTTGTCCGTTCACGATGTGGACCTGATGAATGGGCCCAGCAGAGGCAGGCAGAGATGACATCAGCTTGGTGGTGAGCATCAGGGGCCGCTGGATTAGAGGAGCCGCGACCATGGGAGGAGGAGCTGGAGCGATGGGCACATTGATGGGCGTGGGGGGTTTTGGTCGAACCTGTGCAATGGTGGAATGGAGTTGGGTCAGAAAGCAAACCCTGGCTTGCCATACCAATCGATCATGAAAGCCACTCTGTTGCCATGCCCCTAACATCCATGCTGTTTTGTGTTAAGTGGCAATCTCAGCCGTAAGTAATGCCAACACTGAGCTCTGGTTCACCCCTCAGTGACTAGTTTAAAAGTGGATGAAAATGTGTGCAGAGCTCAATTTAGGAACACCATAACAAACCAGGAGCAGGAGTGGGCAACTCTGGCCCTCAGTGTCCACTTTCCTGCAGAGTTTAGCTCCAATCCTGATCAAACTCACCTGCCTGTAACTTTTTAGTAATCCTAAAGAGTTAAAGACCTTGATTAGCTTGTTCAGGATTGGGATTGGACCTAAGGTCTGCAGAACAGTATACTTTAAGGGCCAGAGATATCAACCCCTGCCATAAAGACATAGTTCACCCCCAAATTAGGTCATCATTTACTCACCCTTATGTCATTCCAAACATGTATGATTTTCTTCCGCAGAACACAAAAGAATACATTTTGAAGAATGTTTCAATTGTTTTTGTCTGTATAATAAGTCAATGCGTCAATACAACATTGGACCTCTCTGACATTTTTTGGATGGACTTTTTAAAACAGTGAGTATCCTCTTTTGTGTTGCACAGAAAAAAGTAAGTCATACAGGTTTGAAACAACATAAGAGTAAGTAAATGATGAGTTAAGGTGGATTCATCTCACTTTAGCATTACGTAGCTTTTTGAGGTAAAAGGTGATATACTGTCAGTCTTTAAGGGAGTGGGGGATTAATTATAGGGTCAGCCAAAGCAAATATCAAAAGAACAAAAGCAGACATAAAAAGCTGCAACTGAAGCAACAGCATTGTTACAAAGGAACAAACAGCAACACGCTGTCTTACTCTCAAACACCGTGTCTACACCAGGCATAAGCAACGTACATACAGTAATAATATACCAATTTTCATACCAGTGGACCTCTGCTGAGTTATTCACCCAAATGTTAATACAACTGTTGTTGAACGAGTCATGCAGCTTGGACACTTTCAGTGTAGAAAGACTCAAGCCAGTATTGTGTGGTGGCCCTTATGGGTCACTTCCAGTATAGACACGGTGCTAAGGGAGCTTACTCACTAGATAAAGCTGTGACAGAGCATTTTTAACGGATAGGAATGCATTTAGAGAGTATGGACAGAAGCGGGCCTTTGAAATAGAGCAGTACTACCGTGGACTGAATTTTCACTGGTCAACAAATGCCTAGGTCAGCGTGCAGTGCAAAAGTTATACATTTTCTTTAGGTTGCATGACTGAGCGTCATTTTCACAAACCTTTGTTTTTTTACATACTGCTTTTTTTTAAAGGGGTCATATGATGCGATTTCGTGTGTGTGTTTGTGTTCTGTGTGTTTCGTTGTGAAAGCGAAACTACTTTGTTTGGCCTTCCAAAAGAGGACAATATCTGCTTCGTCATGCCTAGAGCTGATCCCTGCTGGTCGCTGAGGAAATACATCAACTTCGCGCTGTGGATCACCGGATCGGCTTTCACCGTGGATGAAGCGGAGTCCAGCCCGGGGTCGTCACATGTGGTTGCCGCAAGCCCGCCAGCCACTCCTTCGTCGAATCCACCGGCCACGCCGTTCTCAAGCCCGCCCGCCTCTGCTCACTCAAGCTGGCCTCCGCTCACTCTAGCCTGCCTCCGCTCACTCTAGCCCGCCGTGTGAAACTACTTTGTTTGGCCTTCCAAAAGAGGACATGACTAGAAATCAGTGGTTAAGTTGTATTTACAACACTGTTCCAGAACAGTTCATCCCAAATATTCAGATGTGTGCAGCACATTTTATGGAGGACTGTTTCCTGATCCTGGTAGAGTAGACTACAATGCCGGCTGTTCTGACTCACAGACTGTAAGTACGTTTTAATTTAAAGGATTTGCCACTGATGATTCAAACGCGAGTTTTGAGCAGTGTAGAGTAGCGCTTGTTGTTGGTCATTTCTCCGATCACAAATGCAGACATGGTTTTATATTTACGCGGGAAAAAAAAGACAGAATAAGTCATTATAATCCGTAATTATGTCCCCACTGGATGCAACAAATGCCTCGTTTATAATGGGTTTTAATGTTTTTGTCTCGTCGCTCCGGCCGGACAGGGCATCACAATATGGTAAGGGGCGTAACATTTCCGTCACACGCTTGAGGTATTTAGCCAATCAAAACGCACTAGATAGCTGGCCAATCAGAGCACACCTCACTTTTCATACCGATGAGCTTTGCAAAAATTGACGCGTTTCAGAAAGGCGGGGCATAGAGGAGAAACAATAATGTACTGTATGTGGAAAATAATGTGTTTTTTTAACCTTAAACCACAAACATTTCATTACACCAAATACACAAAATAATGTTCTTTTTAGCAACATCATATGACCCCTTTAACAATAATCAACAGACTTGTAGCATTCTCTAACAGAGCATACAATCTAGTGTGTAAGCACCCTAAAGCAAAGAGAAAAAAAAATGTGAGCAGACAGTATCACAGCAACAGCCAGTGCTGGGAAGGAGAAGGTGAGTGTCAGTTTTATTGAGGAAAAAATTGGGGTCTCTAGGTGTGGAACAGTGATATCTTGAAGTTTGGGTGACTGTTCGAACAATTTTAGTTCCCATGTTGAAAACTCTTTCAAGGCGAGAAGTTTAAAAATATCTTGAATCAGAATGTCTCTGTAAACAAAGGCTTTACAGACACAAGGCCTCTGAAACTAGGTTGTGTGTCCCTCTGGGGGCGTCAGTGTGGAACAGCACATACATAAGGGGAGGGGGCAGGTCTAACAGAGACGCACCTGTGGCTGAAAGGTGGGTCGAGGCGTCAATCTAGGAGGAGGGACAAACTGGGGAACTCTGATAGGCTGGGCAGAGGTGGTGGTGGCCTGCACCTGTGACAAAACCAGCCGTTTATTGGGCACTCAGCAGGTGACATGACAGAAATTCACAAAACTGTCTGATTTTAGAGGAAACTATCCCCTATTTGGGTACATCACAGAAGTATGTCACCATACACCCCTGCCAAGCACTTCATTGTCAGAAAGGAAGTCATTTCAAATCTTCATACTAACTGGAGACATAAACATCCTGTTCTAAACACATCAAAGCAAATATGACTAGTCTACAGCAAACTATGCAAAAACACAGACTGGCATTTCTACCTTAATTTAAAATAGTTATATTTAAGCTATATGGAAACACTAAGTGAAGAGGAAGAATTTTTAGCAGCAATTCACACTCACGACGATAACATTCTTGGACACAATCCGTGTGCCCGCATCTGTATCCTGATTGGGTAGCTTGCTGGCCACCTGAAGGTTGATTGGTGTGCTCTGGGAGTCGGAATTGGCGCCGGGTCTCGGGGGGTTGCTGATGGCAGTGACCATGGCGACTGTAGGGCGTTGTGTTGTCATGGAAGCAGGCATGGTGGAGGTGGCAGCTTTCAGCACGAGAGGTAGAGTCTTTGCAGTTATGACCGGTGTCACGGTGAGAGTCTTCTAGTCAAGGAGGTAGGTTGGTTGAAGGAAGCAGTGAATGAGGATGAGGAGACATAAAAGATGTTAAAGTGCTATTGACTACATTTTTCTGCTGTTATTGTGTACAAATTATCAGTACATGTGAGAAAAAAATGGCCTGTCCTTGCGTTTCATCAAAATGTATTAACTTGAAATGACTTTTCTTTTCCATTGATGTTAGAGAGCTAGAGAGCAAGTGTTATTAGTTAATGTTAACCAATCACCAATTAGCTGTTGAGCCACTGATTTAACGAAGCTGCATTGCAGGTCTGGCTCTATTCTGGTATGCAACACCCAAATGCCATCAATTTTATTAATATTAAGTAATAAATAATATTGATAAAATATAGTCCAACCATATTATTATTTCTTGTTGAATAGTTGAACTTAGAAATGCACTACATTACAGAAATAAATATCAAAATAATATTAATAAAATTAATTTAATCCTACTCCTCAATTTCTTAGAAATATGCCACATCACAAAAACAAAAAAGGTTGCAAATGCCACTTTGTGTGGATTTTAATTATATTCATAGTTCAACAGTTTATAAATGGCCATATTTAAGAAATAACACCCTTATAAGATTCTAAGGTCACTCTGCCCTTATTTTTCACAAACTCAAAGCTTTGTGTGTTTGCAATTACAGAGTGTGCCTTTAGAATAGAGCACCGCGTATGAGTCGGCAATTGTTTTTCAATAAAGATTTTGTGTAAACTAGCTAATCTGCAAATTTTTTGCTGCGCTAGAGGAATCGAATTCATGTCTTCAGTGTTAAATAAATATTCCACTGCAAATCACCTCTGAGTTCTACACATTTTGTCTACAAATTGTGTGGTCGGGGAGTGAAGCGGTACCTGTGGCGCCCCCTGGTTGTGTGGAGGCCCTGTGGGCAGCTGTGAAGGGGGACAGGCCGGCGTCAGCAGCACGGTTTTACCATCTGCGGTCGCTGGGAGTGTCTGCAGCTTCAAGTCAGGCTCCTGTTTCACCAGCAACTCCTTCCTCAACTGCTCCACCACTTTTTTCTGAGAGAGAGAGAGAGAGAGGGAGAGAGAAATTACTGGGAAATCATACATCCAATCGCTGTCACATTTTGAGGAAATGGTGATTACAGAGAAACAAATTGTTCTGAACACACACATATGCAGTTTTTCCAAGAAATAAAAATGGAAAGACCGCCCAATGTTGTGTTTATATCTGGTCACAGCGGTATCTAATAATAGATCATTAGTCACTGAATTCCCTGGTTTTCTTTGTTCTGGGTGTGAAGCTAAGCCATGGCTTTTATTCAGTCAGTCTTAAAAGACCCTTCAGGTGCAAGACCATCTTAACAACATTGGAAATGCTTTTATAAAGGCCCACTGAGCGCTACACACACACACGCCAAGAAAAACGCGATTGAAATTCATCTCACACACTCTGCTGCCTCAGAGTCCTCTGGAGCCAAAGCGCACCTCTGAGAGTGCAACCACACACACATTCCTCAACAAAGCCCTTGCGCTAAGCACAACATCAAATGAAAGTCTCTTCCTCAAAATGAATTTTGATAAAACTATTTTTCTCTTTAAGCGGACGATCAATCACATAGTAGCGGCTTTAGACTCACAAGCAGAAAGTTTATATACGCAACAGACCGCCGTGCCAGCTGCGGGCCTCACATCGAGGCTAAAAATCACATAAATATAAATTCATGATGCGGAAAGAGTTATACAGAATTCATATGAATGGAACTGAGATTCAAAGGCAGACAAACTGTATTCACAGCCGACAGGATTGAAAAAGAATCTGAGGAAGCATCAACCTTTCAACCTGACAGAATTCACTCACAGACACGTGTCTTATGGAAAAATCTAATGAATCTTATGAAAACATGTGAAGGTCATGTTTTATTCCAAATTCAAATAGAATACAAAAATAAAAATATAGATTTATTTTTAGAACTATTATTTGTTGCATAGTGACATTATTTTCATTGCATTGTGACACTGTTTGACAATTAATAAAAAATAAATAAAATACCAGTGTTATTTTTTTAATGAATATTAAAAAGAATTAACTTTTTTTTACTCATATTTTGATTCAGTTTTATTTTTATATTTAGGTTTAGTTAAATTTTAAATCATTTTATTGTGCTTTTGTAATTTTGCTTTGGCAACTTGCTGAAATAGGTTTTAAAATTTTATTTTTTATATTTCATTTAAGTTAATGTTTATTTGTTTTTATAATGTTACTTTTAGTTTCAGTTTTAGTTAACTATGATAACTCTGTGACTCTTTTTTTTTTTAGCATAAACTAAATACATAACATAAATATATTTTGCTTGAAAAAAATACAGTGTGGCTCCAAAAGTCTGAGACTGAATTAAATCTTTTAAATATAACGGTTATATAAGAATTTAAGTTGTAACTAAATGTATATATTTATTAAATTATAACACATTATATTATATATACACATTATAAGGTGAACTGTAAGCTAGACAGGTTCTTGACAGGTTTCGTGAGAGAACTGAATTAGCATTCACTGGACAGTTTCATCATCTCACGCTCTAATCCTCGTCTGGATTGACTAAGGCTACACACACATACAATATTTGCCCTCCACATTTGAGTAGAGTTTTTAAAAAATCAAATCATGTGTACTTATAGTGATCTATTCTTTCTCTCAGGATAAAAGCTCAAAGCTAAGCCAGCGATCTGCGAGTCAGTAAACTGGGACAATTCTCTAACTGGAGAATTTCAAGAGTAGGAAGAGAGAGAAAAAGTGAAACATTGCCCCAAAACAGCTGTGCTACAAATCCAGACTTTTCAAGAAGCGACTGAATAAGTGCAATCTCTCAAACTCTCTGACAATCTGGAGTGTTTCCACCTCCCAGCAGGAGACGAGACAAGCCCCAACACACACATCAAACGCATGCACATACACACAGCAGGCTGCGTGTATTACTCTTCTGCCACAGTTGTTAAATGCACAGAAGCCTGTTCTGCTGGCTGCTCTTTTCTCAACCGCAAAACAATTAAATGTATCAGTCTTCACTTATATCCGCTGTCATTCTGTCATTAAAAACTACAATTCCCACAAGATCCAACAGCCACTTCAGGAAATCAATAAGACCAATTTGAAGCAAACAAATCAAAAAGTGCTTCATTAAACACAAACTGACCCGGACACAGAAATGTGCTGAAACACGCTGGTGTTTTTGTGGTGTTGCTTGAAAAATTAAATCTGCTTCCACTAGGGTTATTATCTTTTACTAAAACTATTAGAAACATTTTGGAATGAAAATAAATAAAAAGCTGAAATAAAATAGAAATATTAAATGAAAAACAGTGAATTTGAACAGTAGAATCACTAAAATCACTAGCTGGAAATAAATAAACAGTAAAACTAAACTAAAACTGAAAATATATTAAACATCTAAATAATAATGCTCAAAAAGTAGTGCTGTCAAATCGATTAATCGCATCCTTAATTAAAAGTTTTTGTTTACACGATATATGTGTGTGTACAATGTATATTGATATAAAATACACATACACTGTGTATATATATATACACACACACACATTTTTTCATATTATATATATAAATATATATTACATATATTTCTTAAAATTATACACATGTATTTGTGTATATTTATATATACATAAATATACACAGTACACACACATATATTGTGTAAACATAAACTTTTATTTGGGATGCGATTAATCACTATTAATTGATTTTAGCAGATAACAAAACATTTGGAAATATAAATAACAAATAAAAACTATAATACATAAACAATACTAAAACAGCACCGGTTTCAACATTACAAAATCAAACAATCACGTCATTGCTTAAAATCAGAAGTTCATAAATAATCATATTTAACTAAAAACTACATTTCCAATCAACCTCTTTGCCGGCAACAACAGGATAAAATACATGTCATAAACTGTACATTAAATGCATATCCTTTGTACCATTCATTTTGTAGAATTAGTTGATGTCTAAGTATATGAAACAGAGCGAAAGCCTAATGAAGTCATCCAGTGTCTTTTTTTCAACCCCAAATCACACAATCAACCAATGCTCACTGACACATATTTGTAGGCAAACAAGCATTTAATTAATGTGTTTCACTGTTCAAAAACATTCATTTCAGCACCCGAAGCAGTGAATGACTGTGAAAGTTCTTACCTGTTTCTCACTCAGAGCTGTGATTTTCGCTTGGAGCTCGTGAAGTTGTTTCTTCAGATCGGCGTTCTATGAAGAGCAAAGATAAGCGTAAGAATCACTTCTTTTTGAAACCATGAAATTGCTGAACCTTTGTTTAATAAAATATTTATACACACCACCAAGCTGCCTTATTAGTATAGAAAATATAATACCCAGCCGTCAATCATGTTAAAGCTCTCAAACAAACCAGATGATTATTTCAGAAGAGCAACGTCATAAAGAATATTTACCTGTGGATCCTGCTTCATTTGGGCAACAAGTTTCTATGGCAACAGAAAAGAAGACAAGAATTTGCAGTCAAAACTTCTGCCATCAGTTTTGGAGGGAGTTACAGACATGGTGTGCTATCTACAGGCCACATGTGGAACTACAGCCTACTGCACCTGCCTCACACTCAAACAAAAGCAGACTGAGCAGCAGGCAGCCTGCCAACTGCTTTCTGTAAGGGTAACTGTCCTCCAGCTAACAACGGTTTGTAGAGACAACGTTTAATGTGTTAATTTGGAACAAACATTTTACATTTGCAATGAACAAGTGTAATTTATATGAAAAGGGAAGTCGTGGCCTAATGGTTAGAGAGTCGGACTCGTAACCCAAAGGTTCCCGGTTCGAGTCTCGTACCGGCAGGGATTGTAGGTGGGGGGAGTGAATGTACAGTGCTCTCTCCCACCTTCAATACCACGACTGAGGTGCTCTTGAGCAAGGCACCGAACCCCCAACTACTCCCCGGGCGCCGCAGGAAAAAAATGGCTGCCCACTGCTCCGGGTGTGTGTTCACGGTGTGTGTTCACTGCTGTGTGTGTGTGTGTGCACTTTGGATGGGATAAATGCAGAGCACTAATTCCGAGTATGGGTCACCATTCTTTGCCACATGTCACATCACTGCACTTCAAAATTGTGAATTTCAGTTGAGGAGTTGATCCACTTAACATCAATCTTTGATGGACAGATATATTAAAGAAGTGAAAAAGATAGGGGAGAGTGCACTCTCAGAAAAAAAGGTACAAACGCTGTCCCCGGGGCTGTAGCTTTTAGGTACTAATATGTACCTTTAAGGTACCAATATGGACTGTTTAGGTACAAAGGTGTGCCTTTTGAAAAGGTACCGCCCCCAGTTACAGCTTTTGTACCTTTTTTTTTTCTTCTGAGAGTGTGGGGTAAGCTTAAAAAAAAAAGTGTTCTTCCCCTAATAATATTTCAGGATATCTGCTATTAACTGAAATGACCATCTATAACATCAGGTAATATAAATGTCTAACATATATTATAGAGAGAGAGAGAAAATAAACTTAAAAAGTGGTCCCATCCACATTTTCATAAACCAGACCGAAAATGTAGTGAAACAGTATGAGAAGTAAAAGTTACTATCATTATTAGTTGGTCCACTTTTACAATTTTTAATAATGTAATATTGAAAATATAACAAATTAAGCATTTAATAATTCATGATTATTCAAATTTTCTTGATTTTATATATTTGGACAAAAGCATCTGCTAAAGGCATAAATATTAATATTTTAAAACAAATACATCGTTTTAAAATTAAACTCATTTCACCTAAAATGTACAAATTAATTCAAATTAATTTTATAAACGTTTCAAATCTCTCAACCACAAGCAGCTGTACACCCCATGAAATGTCCATAAAAATAAGGCACAATATATTGTGTTAATATGAAGGAATTTTCTGTATAGATTTTTCACAGGTGTTTTTACCCATATTTTGAAGCATTGCGTTGTGTTTTTGGTTCAAGTAAATATCCGTAAACTTAACTAAAAAACAGTACTGGTAATTTTCTGCCAGGACATCCATTTCTCTCCATTTTCTTTTTCTCCTAACAAGGAACATCTACGGTCCTTTCCAAATATACAGCCACATGACAAAAATTGAGAGACACCCTTTTCTCCAAATTAATAATAATAGTAAAAAAAACTCTGAGTTTCTGCTGTCCACCAGTAGGCAATAGTGAGTCATGCGAGACCACAATCAACCCGTTCAGCAGCCCCGGATGAGGCAGAAATCCCACTTCCACCTGCCTGTCAAATATTCCAAGCGATATGGAGACAAAACCAGACGGCAGTACAAAAAAACCCCTCCAGTATGTAAAAGAACACCTGCTTGAGAGGATTCGTTAACATTGAAGTAATGGCTTACGCTTTATCTGCCCAGTATGACCCTGATTCTCCTCCTTTTCCTTTCTCTCCTTCCCTCCCTCCCTGTCTTTTTGTCTTTCTCTTGCCCCACTCAGACAGCTCGACTAATTTTCTGCCTGCTGGGACATGCCACTTCTGACTGCAAGGGACAAGAAGAGAAACATATCTTCATTTATCACTAAGTGCAATGGAGGACCTGAAGACCTGTTCTGCTAGACGCCGAAATCATTTTAATTATCTATAAAACATATGCTTTAAAACAAACTGTCTATACAGCAATGAGATTGTGATTTTAGTTTCCATGTACTGAAAGTACAGTGACACTTCAGAATCATTTTCCCCACATGATTTAGCTGATTAGAGGCCCATTTGCAAGATCTCCTACCTGATGGACTTGTATTTCCACTTTCAGGGCCTCCTGTAATGTTTGCAATTCCATCATTGATCCAGTTCACCAGAAAGAGAGTCCCAGGAAACTTTCAGCCTGTCTAGAGAAATCAAACAAGAGAGGTTTTGCAGACTTTTTTTCTATTTTATGTATTTAACCTTTATTTTGCGAGATGCTCTGCAGTTGACTTAATCTAATACCACCACGAGGGGGAACACAAGTCGGTATCTAATGTGGTTTGAGGGAAAAACGCACTTCTCGAGGCGTGATTCATGATGTCTCAGGTGGTAGTAAACAGACACGCTTTATTCAGTTCACATTCCCAGAGCAATTCTGCAACTCTGCACTGCAAGAACCTCTTGTTTAAGTTCAAAAAAGTATTTTGGCCAAATGGGACTAAGAGGAGAAAAAAAAACTCAATGGAGGGTCTTGTTGAAAAGCAATTTTCTGGGAAAACTAGGGTTTGGTGGAGGATAAAAATGTGTGACAATCGAGAAGATGGGCAGGACTGTTTGCCCTACGGACGAATCGAAACAACCTTGATGCTTAGTGTAACAGTGAGCGAAACGGAGGCAGTGTTACAGACATTCATTCAATCTCATTGATTTTGGTGTGCGGCCCTGTGCCAAGAGGACAATTATAACAGAGGCTATTAGAGGACTTACCAGCTGGCACTGAGACTGGTGTTCATGTGCTCTCTCCAACTCCCTTCACAAGATGAAACACACACACACACGAACACAGCCTATTAGATGGGGGAGAGACACTCCAATTCCCTCTCTCTCTCTTATACAGTCGGTGTAAAAAGGGGCAACATTGCAAGCGCAGCATTCAGCGGGCTTCTAATTGCTCATCCCGTCTATGAACCCCACGACAAAAAAGTCCTGCATCCCTGCACATCTCCCGGCATCTTCGCGGACCTAAAAATATCTTCTTCAAAACTCAAGCATCGGATTTGTCCTTTGTGTAGTTCTACCAAATGGAGTTCTGAGATATTAAGCGAAAGCCTGTCCTCGCTAGCGATGACATCTGTCATGACCAGTGTTGGGGAAAGTTACTTTTAAAAGTAATGCATTACAATATTGCGTTACTCCCTAAAAAAGTAACTAATTACGTTACTTAGTTACTTTTTATGGAAAGTAATGCATTACGTTACTTTTGAGTTACTTTTTAAAATCTGGGCAGGGCATTCTTGTTTGTTTTTAATATAAAAAGTTCTTATTTTACAAATGTAAAAGCCCCTTCACACCAAAAGTGAAATGAATACGCCTCAGGCTGAAAGAAATGTAAATTCACATCTGTACAATAGAGGGCGCAGCTCAAACAAATTACATGAAGAATATGACGCAGGAGTAGAAAGTTCAACACTAGTCAGCAATAACACAAATCAAACACAAATGTGTCATTTTTGCTTAGTATGGTTGAATTGGATCATCGAAGGTCATTAGCAAAGACATTGGTTAATAAATTGGGATTAAATACATAAATTATATTTGTCTTATTTAACATATCTACTTATTGCAGGTTTATATAATATTCTGAGTTTGCATTTGACTGTTCATATTTACACAGTAACATGTTTACACAGCGCACACATTGCCTCTGCACTTACTCCCGATTTCTCTCAACATGGCAACACATGAGCTGTCAGTCAAGACGTGGGAAACAAAGTAACTGGAGTTACTTATTTGAAAAAGTAACTCAGATATTTTCTTGTAAATTAAAAAAGGCTATTAGAGGACTTACCAGCTGGCACTGAGACTGGTGTTCATGTGCTCTCTCCAACTCCCTTCACAAGATGAAACACACACACACACGAACACAGCCTATTAGATGGGGGAGAGACACTCCAATTCCCTCTCTCTCTCTTATACAGTCGGTGTAAAAAGGGGCAACATTGCAAGCGCAGCATTCAGCGGGCTTCTAATTGCTCATCCCGTCTATGAACCCCACGACAAAAAAGTCCTGCATCCCTGCACATCTCCCGGCATCTTCGCGGACCTAAAAATATCTTCTTCAAAACTCAAGCATCGGATTTGTCCTTTGTGTAGTTCTACCAAATGGAGTTCTGAGATATTAAGCGAAAGCCTGTCCTCGCTAGCGATGACATCTGTCATGACCAGTGTTGGGGAAAGTTACTTTTAAAAGTAATGCATTACAATATTGCGTTACTCCCTAAAAAAGTAACTAATTACGTTACTTAGTTACTTTTTATGGAAAGTAATGCATTACGTTACTTTTGAGTTACTTTTTAAAATCTGGGCAGGGCATTCTTGTTTGTTTTTAATATAAAAAGTTCTTATTTTACAAATGTAAAAGCCCCTTCACACCAAAAGTGAAATGAATACGCCTCAGGCTGAAAGAAATGTAAATTCACATCTGTACAATAGAGGGCGCAGCTCAAACAAATTACATGAAGAATATGACGCAGGAGTAGAAAGTTCAACACTAGTCAGCAATAACACAAATCAAACACAAATGTGTCATTTTTGCTTAGTATGGTTGAATTGGATCATCGAAGGTCATTAGCAAAGACATTGGTTAATAAATTGGGATTAAATACATAAATTATATTTGTCTTATTTAACATATCTACTTATTGCAGGTTTATATAATATTCTGAGTTTGCATTTGACTGTTCATATTTACACAGTAACATGTTTACACAGCGCACACATTGCCTCTGCACTTACTCCCGATTTCTCTCAACATGGCAACACATGAGCTGTCAGTCAAGACGTGGGAAACAAAGTAACTGGAGTTACTTATTTGAAAAAGTAACTCAGATATTTTTCTTTCTAAATTTAAAAAGTAATGCGTTACTTTACTAGTTACTTGAAAAAAGTAATCGGATTACGTAACTGGCGTTACTTGTAATGCATTACCCCCAACACTGGTCATGACCACACGGCAGACGGGTATCTCAGGACCTTCAGCCTACAATGTACAGGAAACGACATCCTCTCAAATCGACAAGTGTATGAGTCACTCTGCCAGTCTTTGATCAAATAAAGTCTATAACACACATAGGGCTGCACGATAAATCGAAATGCGATTCACGATTCGACAGAAGCTGCGATTGTCATGCGTATCTTTCAGTGAAGCACGGTTCTGTGATCAGCAGTAAATCTCCATCCAAAGGCCAGAGGGCGCTCTCGCGCTGAAACGCCAAATATGCCTCGCAGAAGAAACCCAGAAAATGCCTATCGCTGCAGCTGAATAAACAGAAGATTCAACTGCTTTCATTAATTCAACGTGACTAATAAACACACGACTACGGCAATATATGGTTTATCTGAGTTCTTATTATTATAATTTTCATTAAAATAAAATATATTTATAATGCAATGCCTTTATCACTGCTTAAATACTATGAAATATGCTGCGTGCCTTATTCTGTGTAAGAAGCCACATCATCTCACAGAAGGATTTATTTCAAACACTCGACTGACGTTATGAAGTAAGTGGAGTAAAAATATGTTATTAAATGTGGTATTTTCACATGCTTTCAGAGCAGCATTTACTTCACAGAGCCGTAGTTCACTGAGAAGCTATGCAAACAGCTGTCATTATCGCGAACGATTTCTTCGATTTGATAATCGTGCAATAAAATAGTCTGCGATTTTTTTGCGTAACTTGTCTGTGAACTATTGCTATGTGTAGTAAATTTTGCTCCATCTGAAAGCACGTGATGATGATTTCCTGCTGATTACAGAACCGGCTTTACTAACAAAATGCGCATGACAATCGCATTCGATTAATCGTGCAGCCATAAACACACAACGAAATATAAGGATCACTTGAACTTTAAGAAGAGAACTGTGTCAGCCACAAAAATTGGGAATGATTATGAAAACCTAAGTTGATTATGTACATTTTCTTCATTTAAAAAGCACACTGTCCATATTTATAATATACTAAATTATAACAATTCTTGAAAACTAATATTAACTAGCGAAAATACATAAGCTGAGATGGCTTAGTGGTTAAGCATCTCTACTACTAACTACCAGATAACAATACAATACATAAACAATACCCCCCCCCCACCCCCCAAATTTTTTTTTTTTTAAATATCCAAAACCTATACCAAGTCTCTGTAAGAATTTACAGAAAGTCACATGATAATTATTAGGGATGGGCATTTTTCAAAAAATATTAGTTTTTGAATATTTAAGAGCATAAAATAACGAATATTCCGTTATTTAAATTACGTTTAAGGAGAAAGACGTTATTTTTTAATAACAAGCTGAACAAGCATATGATTAGGCATTATACACAACAATGTTACATTATATCTCAAGGTTTTCTTTTAGTTGAAAACGTGTGTAAACAAAATAAATAAATAATATATATATAACACAAGCATGCAAGCAGAGCAAACAGGAAAAGTAAAGCAGGCCGTGCCAATTACTGTACAGAACGTGCATACACTCGAGTCGGCTTATGTTAATGTTGAGAAAAACAATAATATCCATATGCTCGGGTGAAAGTTGGCTCCTCAGTCTGATAACAATAAGACGTTCCAGAGACACAAATATAACGGAGTGCTAAGCAAAGTTTCTTACAGCGCTGTGTGTTTTCTGTTCTTAAACCACACTCCCTCCAGGAAACTTAAATGAAGCACATGTCTCAAGATCATTTGGCTCTTCTCGGCTCACTCGGGTACAGCTGCGCTTACCTGCAGTCATGAATGCAGTGATGGACAGCTGTTTTGGTGTTTGGATTTCATGTGATTTCTCATTGTGGTGGTGATATTATGATAACTCAGTTTCACTGATTCATTTGATCAGAAGTAATTCCATTTTGTAAGATCATTTAGTAAGATCCTTTTTATCAAAGTAATTCCAAACTTCATGAGGCAAACAACGACATTATGTGATCAAATACAATCAACTTGTTAACACGCTCCACAGTGCATTGCACAGCAAAGCAACATGTAGTTAAATTTCGATTAGTGTTTTTATTGTTCAAATAAAAATCACAGATCGAATATTCGACTATTTGTGCACAGCCTTAATTATTATTATTAAATAGTGACAATGAAAGTATTAAAGTAAATAATAATATCATAACTGAACTCATGAAACGTTGGTAAGAGGTACATTACCCTAAAATAGCCAGGGGAAAATGAGCTCTAAAATTGTGTCATGGATGCCATAAAAGAGATTTATGTTGAATCATGATGCTGACTTAAAACCCTACATATTAAATATAAAAAAAGAGGACAACATTAGCATTTATATAATGAAAAATTAATATATTTACATTTGAGTTTACAATTCAAATTAGGCTCTTATTTGCAATAGGAAAGCTATACAGTACAGTAACAGGGGACTTTCCTGGTCTCTGTGAAGTTTTTGGTGACCTGTTGCAATGTTCTTTGTAAAACTGTAAAGTCTATATCCCAGAATAAAACTTTTAGTTGTAGTTTCCTGAATATATAAATGTACTTTATATTTAAAAAAGTAAAACATAGCAATATGAATTACACAAAAGTGAGAATAAGTTGAAACAACATATTACCGTAATCAATCAGGTACATTGTACAACAAAATAGTATTACGCCACATAAAAACTAAGCATTTTATTTAAAAGAAATACCTATAAATGTATCAACAGACAATCATGGAAATTATTTAATTCAACTGTTAACAACTGATTCATCTGAGTGCTGAGAATGAATAAACTTAAGCAAACTGATATAAGATGGCTAAAAAAAGTAGACGACATAAGGGTAATGTGAATTATTGTCCATTATAAATAGTATCCAGGCCTAGATGAGGTAACAGAATATCACAACTACACCTGACAGGACACAAGTTATAGGACTAAAATACTTCCAGTGTCATGTTACATAAGCCAATACGTTTTGTTTTGCATAACTGCTTGATATTAATGAATTGCATCAACAACAAAACTCCTGTGTATATTTCAATGGAGTTTCTGAGTATTATAAAGGAATTCGATCCATTACGTACATTGGTACGTGGAATCATAAATACCCAAAAGATCGGACTACCACAGTGCAAACATTAAAAGTGAAACTACCTGGATAAAGAAATCAAAACCTAAAGAAAAAGAGCTCAGCATTTCAGATGAGGGTGTAAACGCATTGTAAAGTTTCTCAAACAAGTGAATATCAAAATATACACATAATGAAAGCAGAACATGAGCAGAAAAACAAAGTTAATCAATAGCAATAACAAACAACATGTTACTAACGTTTGACAAACATCAACAATCAGTTGAAAACTATGATTCTAAATCTGTTGAAAAAGCACCTACATTTCAAACAAGGCTTTACAAAATGATCCAGCTCTACAATAGTGTGCAAAACACTCTGACAGAGAAGTTAAGGTGCAGTTTGACCCCAGATTATCCTGAGCTATACATGAAACCGGCCTGTAGTTCTGTACATCTGATCAGGGATGTGCAAGTGACAGGAAAAGTTAAGCAGCACTTTGAATAGGCCACTATTATAAACCTCAGGGAAACACGGAAGATGATGCCCAGAGTGTTTACCGACAGCATACTTTCACAACGATTCAGGGGGAAATGCATGTTTGATCCACTACAATAGACTACAATTTTTTCCACTCTCTAAAAGAATCTGCTTGTAGTTGGTACAAGCTAAAACACATCAGCGCCAATAACCAAAAAAAAAAAAAGAAACATAAAAAAAAAAACACTTTCTAAACAAACAACAACAACAACAACATCGCAGTGTTTTAAAAAGCATCACTTTATCACCCACCCACTACAAGCCCAGACACTAAAAGCCTTGAAAACTACCAAAATAGGAGTGAATCTTTTTTTTTTTTTTTTTTTCTCAAGCCATGCATGAGCAAAAGATCTTCATTCTACCTTCTTTTATCCCCTCTCTGCCATCGGATACACTGTTTCCACTGAGCTGGAAACAACCGTTGAGGCAACAATGTATCCAGCGAAGTTTAAAATGTTACAAAATAACAAAACGCGCGGAACGTTCGGTTCACGCGCTGCACTTAGAAATACACCACTCAAGTCCTAGAAATAAGCGGACATTCTGCTCCAAAATCATCGGGATCCTGACCTCTCTACCAACCCGATCGCGACGGGGTTTGGATTCGGAAAAGCGACGAAGAGTCTCTGAACGATTAAAGTCCAAAAACGAGGCGCATAAAAGTTGCAATAATAAAAAAAAAGATCCCAAGGTGCACTTACCCTCCTCTACTCACTTGAGCAGTAGTGCCTCTCTCTCTCTCTCTCTCTCTCCCCACAAATTATTTAAAGAAATATTTACAAACACTCCCGAGATCTCGGTCCGATCCGATCCCTCACATAGCTGTAGTGGTGCTCTGGGCTGAATTTAGCGAGGTTAACGACCTTATTTTTTGTTTGTTTAATTTTAATTTGTGTGTGTAAAAAAGAGAGAAACTGAGATACAAAACAAGAACTCTTCTTCAATCTCATTCACCACAGCCGCAGCACCCGACGATTCATCCGCGCAGGAAGAGGGAGACGAAGGGGGCAGGAAAAGTAGCCGTCAAAAAGCACAAATACTCCAAACATCCATCCAAACGATTCCGAAACATGGTGATTACTGTAAAAGTACGCGTGCTTAGTGTAAAAGTGGACGTGGAGTTACCTCAAAACGTGTTTGGGAAGAGGACTATTTTTTGTGACGGTGCGGCGAATTTATTTCACTTTGCCTAAGGAACAGCGGTAGTGCGTCTCCCATTGCCTAGGGAAAAACCCGGATGTAAACTCGGCGAAACTCATCTGGAGAATAGAAGTGGCAGTCTAACTCACTCAAACTCATGCATTTATACTCACAGACAGCAAAATACGTTTTTTTTATTAGCATGTTGATTATATATGAATATTGCTATAAACAAACACAAAATATCTATTTCAAATATACAGTAAATATAACTGGTTAAATTATGCACACAATATGCATACATGAAAAGTGCCAGACTGTAATAAAATAAGGAAAAGGTGCTGCTTAACGAATCTACCAATATTATAAGCTATTTATTAATGACAATATTATATGCTCAAACTAAGTTTCACATTTTACATTTATACACTGCACTATGCCTAGTTTTGTTTATAAAGTCATAAAATAATGAAAGCCAAAAACTTTAATTTGACGTATAGTGAACTTCCCCAATAATAGTATTAATAACTATAAAATATTCTATTTTTTTCTATTCTACTGCCATTAAAATATATACATCACTTACAAAACCATATGTAATTCTTTTTATGAAATGTCCACCGCATATGAGTTAATGACGTGACCCTCTTTTTTATGACATTTTTGAGACTTAAAGAACGAGTTGAATTCCCCTTTTCTATGACTAATGTGTTTTCAGTTTCTGGTTTGTTTTTGCAAAACTTTACGTTAAAAAGAAACCCAAGACTGTCCCAGGACTGTCAAAAGTTACATTAAAAGGCAGACATCCCTGAAAATGCCGATACAAGTCATTTATCATAATCTTTTATCATTATTTCTCTAAAAAGTAAGCACTTTTAAAAAAATAAACATTGTTAATATATGAAAAACTTCAGTCAGTGCAACTGCCAAGAAGCCATTTTGTTGCCATGTGACAAAAAAAACCTTTTTTTAAAAAAAAAAAGAAAATAATCTTTTTTATAGCCAGTATATATATATATAATTTAAACATTCTTATTTATCATTTGACACTTATACAAAACATTATTGTTACATGTATAAATAGGATCCAGACAAATGCATCTTATGTCTATATGGCTTCCTCAAAAGTACTAATGTGTTTTTTATTTCTATCCCCTTTCACACTGAAATATATACACCCAGTTCCAACTCCTCTTTATGAATACTGTGTCAATCCACAACATATTTTCAAATATGAAATGTAAAAACAAATGTACAATAAATGTCCTTATCAATACTACAGAAATCACAGGCTTAGCTGATCTATATTCAACTAAACGTTCAGTACAACATGTTTCACTGGATAAAGCGCCAGCAAAAGTGACTGCATCCCCCCATCCAGACCACCATGTCTGCCTGACTCCACTTCACTCCCCCATAACCTAACATCAAGTCCAAGTAAAAGCCGCTGTCACATACGACTCAATGCGGTTCATAGCTGTTCTTTTGATCAAACCGAACACACGCGCACCGCCGCCACGACGCTTTATATCTGTTCACGGAGGAAGAAATAGATTTACAGCATATTCTACGCAAATAATTTTGGACATTCTTATTTATCATTGACACTTATACAAAACATAATTGTTACATGTATAAATAGGATCCAGACAAATGCATCTTATGTCTATATGGCTTCCTCAAAAGTACTAATGTGTTTTTTATTTCTATCCCCTTTCACACTGAAATATATACACCCAGTTCCAACTCCTCTTTATGAATACTGTCAATCCACAACATATTTTCAAATATGAAATGTAAAAACAAATGTACAATAAATGTCCTTATCAATACTACAGAAATCACAGGCTTAGCTGATCTATATTCAACTAAACGTTCAGTACAACATGTTTCACTGGATAAAGCGCCAGCAAAAGTGACTGCATCCCCCCATCCAGACCACCATGTCTGCCTGACTCCACTTCACTCCCCCATAACCTAACATCAAGTCCAAGTAAAAGCCGCTGTCACATACGACTCAATGCGGTTCATAGCTGTTCTTTTGATCAAACCGAACACACGCGCACCGCCGCCACGACGCTTTATATCTGTTCACGGAGGAAGAAATAGATTTACAGCATATTCTACGCAAGCGAATGCTCCTACCATGTTATGAAAGAGGTGGCCGCTCCGTTAACCAATGAAATTGTCAGGAGTTAACAGTTTTTTCTGGGCCGCCATGACATATTTGTGAGGCTGCTCGAAATAGGCTTTTTGTTGTTGTTGCTGCTGAATTTGTGCCGAATCAACACACCGTGAATCAAAAGGATTGCGCTGTGTGGCAGGTGTCTGTAAATGTAGGAGCGGGTAGAATTTGCTTCAAATACTTAAAACGAGCTTTTGATCGGAACTTAACTCTCAGTTTGGGGCATTAAACTCGTCACACAGTGCGTTGCAACGCGCGTTTAAAACTATTGACCGCAAATCTCGCGAGAAATAAACAAACACCATCTGCTCGAGTGGATAAAACCAACGATGTAGAAGAAAGTATCCCTGCCTAAAATGTAAAGGAAAATACATTATAAACTATACTATATATATATATATATATATATATAAAAAAAATCGAACTAGTTGTTTGGCAACAATCTCTCCATCACTAGTGATGATCAGCTCAAATATGAAATGAAATAACAGTGGCTTATCTAATCATCATGACCCTTTTATTCTCCACCCTGTTCTATCATATATTGCTGCCACCCTTCACTAGTCTCAAGATGTCCAATTTAATCATGTTCAGCTGCAAAGCTCTAAATGCCACTTTCAGCATCACATATAGACCCTAAAGTCAGGCTGCACATTTAAATCTAAAATCGATCTTGAAATACATTGGGAACTTCCATTTGCTTCAAAACTTCAAAGTAGCTTGACGCTTTTATTATTTTGCCTCTGTGTGTCCAATTTACTGAATAAGGATAAACTAAAAAAAGAAAGAGAAAAGTGCATTAGTATTCAAATGTAAAATTCTAGACAAACAGCAGTGCAAATTACGTATTGTAGTCTCATCCATCATAGCATTTTTCTCTAAAACCTTCTGCTGGACTGCCTTACCACATCATTATTCAGTCTGTCACGTTTCTGCAGTCATTTATATTCCATGTAAACAGGAGATGCTGTGAAATGCAGTGCACTGTACAGCCTGGCTTGAATGTTTTGGCACATTCATAATATGATGAATAGGACATCTTGGCCTTCTCAGCCTTGTGTAAAGCGTTTTGTCTTTTGTGAACAGTAGATGGCGCCATTGCACTGGCTAAAACTCACACTAGTGAAAGCTGTAGCATTGCACTGAGACGCGCCTCAACTTGAATTAATGAAGTGCTTTCTTGCTCATTTGTGGCACGTGTAATCTAAGAGCCAATTGATGCTCTCAGATGGTACAAAAAGCACAATGTGGTAAGGTACAAAGAGTACAGACGACTATTAATGTTCTCGATTCAGCAGCAGTGGTATACATTTCTCTCTCACCTACACACTTTTTGCACTCGTATACTGTGGTAACCAGTGTCAAGGTTACGTGTAGGCTACACGTAAATACGTGGATCTGTCTAGTGTCATATGGTGACCAACAGGCGGCGCTATTGTGCAACAGTCGATCTTCATAAACGGTACACTCAGTAATATTTTGTCTCGCTGTAGCATTGCACTGAGACGCGCCTCAACTTGAATTAATGAAGTGCTTTCTTGCTCATTTGTAGCACGTGTAATCTAAGAGCCAATTGATGCTCTCAGGTGGTACAAAAAGCACAATGTGGTAAGGTACAAAGAGTACAGACGACTATTAATGTTCTCGATTCAGCAGCAGTGGTATACATTTCTCTCTCACCTACACACTTTTTGCACTCGTATACTGTGGTAACCAGTGTCAAGGTTACGTGTAGGCTACACGTAAATACGTGGATCTGTCTAGTGTCATATGGTGACCAACAGGCGGCGCTATTGTGCAACAGTCGATCTTCATAAACGGTACACTCAGTAATATTTTGTCTAATTAAAATATTTTGACCCTAAATAAATTAATAAATTTTCCTTAAAACCACAGTCACATGAGATAAAGGCTATAAACGGCTGTTTAATTTTAAATGGCGCGAGTCGCTAGCTCGTGGTTATTTTGCGATCACGTGACCGCCGACAAACTACTCAGTTTATCTCGTAAACACCCAGCGCATAAAAATGACTGCTTGTACCTTTTACTGTAGTCTAATAAAAAGCTTGGTCTATTAGCAGTGGACATTTTTAAAAAGTCCTTAAAACCACAGTCACATGAGATAAAGGCTATAAACGGCTGTTTAATTTTAAATGGCGCGAGTCGCTAGCTCGTGGTTATTTTGCGATCACGTGACCGCCGACAAACTACTCAGTTTATCTCGTAAACACCCAGCGCATAAAAATTACTGCTTGTACCTTTTACTGTAGTCTAATAAAAAGCTTGGTCTATTAGCAGTGGATTGCAGAGGTGTAAAGAGTACCTGAAAACCATACTCGAGTAAAAGTAGCCTACAGATACATTAGGCCTACAGTGAAAATTACTCCATTACAAGTTACAAGTCATTCCAAAACAACTTGAGTAAAAGACTTGGAGTGTCTGATTTTAACAGTACTTAAAGGCACAATATGTAAGATTTTTTTTACTAAAATATCCAAAAACCACTAGAACAGTGCTATATATTTTGCTGACTTGTGTACTTACATTATCCCAAATGTTTCGAAGAATGTTTAAATCCAGAGAAATAAGCAATTTTAACTAGTGACACGGACCGTGTCTATAGTGTCATTATGTCGCCTGCTAATGACATCATAACCCCTCGATTTCCGGTTTTGTTTTGTAGCAAACATGGAAACACCAAAGACGCTTTAATATGTTGTGCGTTTTATTAGATCGGTGACGACCGCACAGAGTAGCATTATAACAGAACTTTCAAATGTATCTAGTATGATAAAACAGTGCTGCTTTACCCCACATACACACGACCGGAAGGAGCAGAAGCGGTCGACTGTGGCATAATAAAAGCTCCGCTGCTTTCGAGCCAGGTGTCACGCTCGTTTCGCTTTGACGGCTTTCAGCCTCACCCTGCTTAATTCTACTACGTTAATAAATCATTAGCTCATCCATGAACATGATATGAGACGACAGACGACAACTCCCATGATTCCACACTCAGTCACGGCGTCATCAAACTACGCCTTTGTTTCTTTGTTTGTTTCGAATACGCGCCCTCTAGCGGTGAAAACTTACATATTGTGCCTTTAAGTATTTTACTTATACTAAATATAGGCTCAAAGATGCACTGGTCAGAGTGACATACCAGTGAAAAACAAGAAAGAGCTGATTTGTGAGGAGAGCAATCACGTTTATCTTCTAAAACCAAAATATATATATATATTTTAAACAAAAAAAAACCAATATCCTTCAAAAAGGTCTCTTCAGTATTATGGGTAAATTAAATAATGTTAAGTAAAATTTCTAAAGTCAAAGCCTTTTGCACTGGATGTGCTGGTTTCGGCCTTATTGCCGACTGCAGTCATGTCCTCATCTCACACTTGTGAATTCACAACTACTTGCTAAGGAACTCGCATTCACGTAAAGTAGCCTTGTTGACATGATGTTGTGCTTTCAGTGCCCTTTAGTGGGCGATGTCACTTCTTTTGTAGCAGAAATAAACTGCTGGAGAAAAAGCTAGGGTTACACTTTATTTTAAGGTGTCCTTACAGTGTAATTATACATATAAGTACTGAGTAATATTAATTAATTACATGTACTGTATGGTTAGGGTAAGGATTTGGTTTGGCTTAAGGTTACTTGCATGTAATTATGCTTAATTAATTGTTATTATAATAGTAAGTACACGTAACATGTGTAAGGACACCTTAAAATAAAGTGTTACAGCATTACAGTCATTACAGCAACACTCATTACAAATGTAATTGAGTAAAGAGTACTTTGTAGAAAATGTAGGGAAGTAGAGAGTAAAAGTTGCTAATAGCTTTGATGCTCAGTAAAACTACAGAGTATCCAAAAAGATACTCAAGTACAGTAATTAATTACATTTATTCAAATACTTTACATCTCTGGTGGATTGCTCTGTATCTGTAGCCACACGGATGTCTCTGCAACAGCATTGATTTGTGAATTCTGACATTTTACAATTGCCTGCAGATAAAGATATCTTCATCATAATTGGGGCTTTTATAATTTTATAAGATGTTCAAAGATGTTGTATTGCCATATAGTTAACCTGCCCGTAACTTGACTTAAAGGGATAAATCACCCAAAAATGAAAGTTCTTTCATCATTAACTCAACCAAACAGTTGACGGTAGCCACTGACTTCCATAGTATGGAAAAAAAAATACTATGGAAGTCAACGACTATACCAGGGGTGGCGAACTCCGGTCCTGGAGAGCCGCAGCCCTGCAGAGTTCAGCTCCAACCCTAATTAAAACTCACCTGCCTGTAGCTTCCTAGTAACTGTTCAGACCTTGATTAGCTTGTTCAGGTGTGTTTGATTAGGGTTGAAGCAAAACTCTGCAGGGCTGCGGCTCTCCAGGACCGACGTTCGCCACCCCTGGACTATACCGTCAACTGCATGTTGGTTTACGAACATTCTTAAAAATATCTTCTTTTGTGTTCAACAGAATAAAGAAATTCATACAGGTTTGGAATCATATTGCCATCCAACCAATCGTATTATATTAAAACAGTCTGTATTTAAAGGCCTAAGGACTAATCCAACCTAAAACATATTTGCGAACCACAAGGTTTGTTTCAGATCCAGCTTGAATGACCTGCTGATGTCTGTTTTGTGCCCATCTATTGTTCCTGTAGTTTAATTGTAATGGACACACAATCAAACAGTTTGTCTCTTTCTCTCTCTCGCCTCTTGATGTTTTTGATGAATCTAAACAGGTCACTGTAATCAGCACAAAATCAAAAGCATCAAATGACATTAAACCAGCCTTTCAGGCTAAATGAGATCCCAGAGTTCCTCCTTTGTAGTATAATTTTGTTGTAGATGACACAATAACTTACATTCAGCAGAGCTCTATGAGTCTATGCAATAGAGAAGTAGATAGATAGATAGATAGATAGACAGACAGACAGACAGACTTTTGTCAGAACAAAGGGTTTTCCAGCAACACCTGTTCTGCAACATCAAAACCCGCATCTCTAAATAACTTTGAATTCATCAGGCAGGACCGGGTTAGTGTCCTGGCTCAGCCAGACCTCAAAGGGGACTGACATGAAAGCTGACGCATAAAAGGAAATGAGCTGTGGCTCACAGAGGTCTGTTGCAGACAGCAGTTAGTTTCACCATTCAAGTCAAAATTAAACCTGCTACAACTAGTATTACATGTGCAAGCATAGACAAAGTTAAACTACTGTAGGAAGGCTGGGCAAATCTATAGTTGCTTTTAGAGTTGAACCTTCCCATCTCATCACTTGCTAAAAAAAAGGCTTGTGACGGGCGAGAACATTTTGACCGCAAATGTGTCATCGTCTCTACCGCTGTTGCAGGAGCTGAATGAATGAATGATAGCTGTGAGGCAGTTTGGTCAAAATGATCAGTGATTGATTCAAAATGTGTCTGAAAATATTACACCAGCAGCACCATTTCTCTAGAGATGATAAGTGTTTGCAGGCCAATGGAGGAATTCTTTGCCACCTGATTTGACATGGTGTTGAGTTACCTCAGATAAACCTCAGATAGTTGGGATTAAAAGAAACGTATACAGTGAGAAAACTGAGAAATACTGTCCTAATTGGTCTTGGTTGCTACAGCTAAATGAATCAGACATAGATTTTAAAATAATGCAAATAATCAATCAAAAGTGACAGTAAAGACTTTTAAATTGATACAAAAATATCTATTTCAAATTAAGGCTGTTCATTGAACTTTCTATTCATAGAAGAATCCTGAAAAAAATATATCAGTTTCTAGAAAAATACTGTATGAAGCAGCACAGCTCTTTTCAGCACTGATAATAATCGGAAATCTTTCTTGAGCAGCAAATCAGCATATAAGAATGATTTCTGAAGGATCATGTGACACTGACGACTGGAGGAATGATGCTGAAAATTCAGCTTTGCATCACAAGAATAAATTACATTTTAAATCTAAAAATAAAAAGCAGTTATTTTAAATTCGAACAATATTTCATAATTGCACTGTTTTTGATCATATAAATGCAGGTGAGCATAAGAGATGTCTTTCAAAAATATTAAAAAGTCGACTCAACTTTTGAGTGGTAGTGTACATTAGTGTCAAATTGACATTTTTCATGTACAATTGTGTACATTTCATGTACAAAAAAAGAAAAAATACCTTTTAATTTCAGTGATAATCTATATTCTATTCAAAAAGGTAATACATTTACAATAAAATATTTGTCATTTGTTTTGTAACTAGAACACGTCATAGCTTCACATATTATTATAGTTTGTTTACATTTTTTTAAATTGTTGTATCAGTTATGTACATTGGGGTATATCCTTTTTTGTTTACATTTTTACAATAATTTCAGATAGTTGGGATTAAAAGAAACGTATACAGTGAGAAAACTGAGAAATACTGTCCTAATTGGTCTTGGTTGCTACAGCTAAATGAATCAGACATAGATTTTAAAATAATGCAAATAATCAATCAAAAGTGACAGTAAAGACTTTTAAATTGATACAAAAATATCTATTTCAAATTAAGGCTGTTCATTGAACTTTCTATTCATAGAAGAATCCTGAAAAAAATATATCAGTTTCTAGAAAAATACTGTATGAAGCAGCACAGCTCTTTTCAGCACTGATAATAATCGGAAATCTTTCTTGAGCAGCAAATCAGCATATAAGAATGATTTCTGAAGGATCATGTGACACTGACGACTGGAGGAATGATGCTGAAAATTCAGCTTTGCATCACAAGAATAAATTACATTTTAAATCTAAAAATAAAAAGCAGTTATTTTAAATTCGAACAATATTTCATAATTGCACTGTTTTTGATCATATAAATGCAGGTGAGCATAAGAGATGTCTTTCAAAAATATTAAAAAGTCGACTCAACTTTTGAGTGGTAGTGTACATTAGTGTCAAATTGACATTTTTCATGTACAATTGTGTACATTTCATGTACAAAAAAAGAAAAAATACCTTTTAATTTCAGTGATAATCTATATTCTATTCAAAAAGGTAATACATTTACAATAAAATATTTGTCATTTGTTTTGTAACTAGAACACGTCATAGCTTCACATATTATTATAGTTTGTTTACATTTTTTTAAATTGTTGTATCAGTTATGTACATTGGGGTATATCCTTTTTTGTTTACATTTTTACAATAATTTATATTTATGTGCCACCTAACTGATATTCATCTGCCGTGTTTTCATATTCAACCTATCGATCTTATAGTTGGCACAGTTCCTTCTAATCACTAATAATCACAAATACACATCAAAATGCGTTGTGTTATGCACCAGCGCTTCACCTCTATAAAACATAACATATGTGTGATGGTGTGTAATGTATATCTCCCCTGCATCAGTCGTCCTGCATTGCTTGGTATCAATAGCAGTTTATAAATAACACTGACAGAGTTGTCTGGTGAAAGTACAGATGCGTTTCAGGAAACGTCGACCTGCTCAGCCTTGTGAGGTGTCACTAGGGTTTTAATCTCCGTTTAGGCTAAAAGAGCTGCAATCAAATGAACTGATAAGAACTTCTGCACATGATGTGTTTCTGTGCTCACTTAACCAAATGAATGCTCAGATTAGACTGAATGCTAGAAGTGCTGCAGCTAAAAGATATTTTACACTCTCTGCCTCTTTTGTGGAGATTTCGAGTAGAAGTACACTCTTAAAAATAAAGGTGCTTCAAAAGGTTCTTCAAGCGATGCCATAGAAGAACCATTTTTGGTTCCACAAAGAACCATTCAGTCAAAGGTTCTTTAAAGAACCATCTCATTCTTGCGTTTTTATAATCTAAAGAACCTTATTTCGCCAAAAAGAACCTTTTGTGAAACAGCAAGGTTCTTCAGATGTTGAAGGTTCTTTATGGAACCATTTAGACAAAAAGGTTCTTCTATGGCATCGTGAAGTACCTTTATGTTTGTGTACATTTATTATATAATACATTATTATATAATATATTCTGTATATTCTTTCTTTTTATTACCATTCCTTTCAAACTTTTTCCGTCCCTTCCTTATTTTCAGCTATTTTTTGGTCTCTTGGTTTCACCTAACTTTTTTTCTATTTCTTTCTTTCTTTCTTTCTTTCCTCCCACTTTTTGTCTATTTTCCCTACCTGAGCAGCCCAGTATGTTATCTAACAGAACCCTGTGTGTAGGAGGGTATTACATCCACGTGCTTATGAATATCATCTCATCCTGGATGGTGCATAGCAGAAGAGCTCTTCTCGTGTTCTCTGCTGCAGGTGGAGATCGGAACACGTGTGAAATGTTGTGAACTTTAACCTCACAGGTACTAGGACAAAGTTAACACTGCCGTGTCCTCTCACTCAGCATTCCATAGGAATAGTTCAGCCACTCTGTCTGCATAACTTTTGGTGGAAATGTGTTTAACTGTCATATAATGACACAATGCAAAAAAATATATTTATGCAGAAATATATTTCTTTAAAAGATTTATTTGTATTTTTACTTTATTTTGGAGTTGAAATATGGCAGTTATTTTAATATTATTTATATACAATTATAGCATATATTAATATTTTAATAGCTTTTATTTTTGTATTTTAAATTTTATTTTATTTATTTTTTATTTATATTTAAATTTTTTATTTATGTTTTTAATTTTAGCACTTTTAGTAATTTTGTTATGTGCTTTTGACATTTTTATTAGTTTTTTTTTTTTTACAGAATATTCACATATAGCTTTAATTTATTTTTATTTCAGTTTTAGTAATTTTACTACATCAAATTCAAATTCTTACCATTAGTTACCATGGCAGCATTTCTATCTATCTATCTATTTTTTCATCTAATATGTATATAATTCATTTAATTTTGGTTTTATTTCAATTACAGAATTTAAAAAAAATAGTTTTAGATTCAGTTTTAACAACACTGAAATATAATCATGATCATGTTCTTAACAGGCTTGGTTAGATTTACAAATGTGGTTTTAGTATTGGGTTTTCATGCCATTTCACTTTGCAAATCCATTTCATGATCAAACTAGATGCTTAAATCCAATTACATACTAACATTTAGACAGTTGACGACAGCAACTGAGCTGCCAATGAACACTAAAAAGTGTGCATTTCATCCCTTTTAGATGAAGTAACTGAGCTGAAACAGAGACCCTATAGTGTGTGTGTGTGTGTAACAAACTCGTATATGAGCCGATGCCTGGATGTAGTCCCTGCATAACGTAGTGAGAGCAGCATGGGCCTCGCTCCACCCGTCTTTATGTAAAGTCTGAGTGGGAGGGAAGCCTGATCTGCTCTTCTGTTCCAGAGTTAGAACGGTACTGCCGAAACACAGTGATGATGACTGTCCCATGTGAACAAAACCACCTACTCTGACGATATAATGCCGAAAAACTCCTGCCGTACTCTCCTTTTGCACTTTGACCCTTTATATTTGAAGATGTAATCACAAAAACCTTCCTACCCTAGTAGAAACGTATTATGCAATACCATCATTTAAAATTGTGTGCACTGATGGAGGCTTCCTGTGGTGGTTTACCACAGAATCATTCACCAGTTTCTTTAATCTACCAATAGATGGTGACACACTCCTGTCCTAACCTGGACCAGTGAAGGGAGAACGTGGTGTAGGGGAGGTGTTAGAGACAGAAGACCTGATAAAAGTCTGTGTTTGAACATGAACGAGTCAGTCAGGGGTGGTAAAGCTCTCAGCGTGAGGGGCAGGTAGCCACACGTCTAGGAGTCCTACACCTGTTTGACACTTCCTGGATTGTGCGCACATGCCTGGTGCAAGTGGAGAAAGTGAAACAAAGAGAGAGTTTGCTTGGAGGGAAGCTTCTTGCCAAACAGACAGCTGAGTTGCAGTAGGTGAGCTGCCAAGCAGGAGGAAGACGACTGGCTGCAGCTCATGGATAAGAAAAGAAGGGACGTTATCTGTCAAAGCTGTCGAGATCTACTTCCTGGTGCTGTGTCGTT
Organism: Sinocyclocheilus grahami; assembly: GCF_001515645.1. Taxonomy (NCBI): domain Eukaryota; kingdom Metazoa; phylum Chordata; class Actinopteri; order Cypriniformes; family Cyprinidae; genus Sinocyclocheilus; species Sinocyclocheilus grahami. Next base: position 95,452 of record NW_015506553.1, read on the forward strand.
CTGCACGACTGCCTGACTAAGCCGTACTGAAGTAAACTGCTCGTGGAGTGTGCTTCCACTTCTGAACCAAAGGTTTCCCTTGTATTGTGTTTCATCTGCTATGGAGACTTTGATGGACTGGCTTCCTGTGACCTTCGTGTGTGAAGTTGTGACAAGTGAAGTCAGGTTGCACATCTGAAATGGAGCAGTCGAATTGGCACCCTGAGGAAGAGGTGGAAGGACTGTCCCGACCCCTGGACGGCGAAAACCCCGGAGGTCCAGATTCAGCATCCTCGTCTTGTTCAGACCTGTCCATCACAACCCCTGCAGCTCAACCTTGTCCCAACAACACCAAGAGCTTCTCTGGACTGCGGATCTTTGGTAGAAGGTGGGTGAGATGTTTGAGCTCTCGTATGGACTCTCAACTTCAGGGTTGGTTTCACTTTACTCCAAACATTCATGATTGGAACAGCATGAAGTCTGTTTGAAATTTGTCCTTTTATCATTTTTATTTTATTTTATTTATAGGCTATTTTTATTTGATGGATTCTTAACTTCAATTTTTAAATTAAAATAATAGCATTTTTGAGCAAGGCCAAAAGTGGCTATTTTATTTTATTTATAAGCAATTTAATTTATTATTGTATTTTATTGACTCAAATTCAATGTTAAAATTAACATGATTTTTGTTTTTGTTTTTTTTAAACGCCAAAAGGAAATATCGTACGCTTTTGAAACTTGTGGTGTTCTCTTCTCTTTCATTACGTCAAACATTTGTGACTGAAACCACACGTCTGATGTCTATTTGCAATTTAAACTTGCGTTTTGCTTGGACCAGCCCTGTGGTAAAAGGCACCACCTGATGTCCTGGGGTCATGAAATCCGTGACTCTCCATCTTTCTAGGAAACACTTTGTGAAACACTTTCCCAAATCCTTCAGTGTAACAGTTTCTGCTTAAAAACATTAACTCGTAACTCTCATGACATCACCTCGGCTTATTTTAAAGACTTGCGCTTTGGAAATTTCATCAGGCGTCTAAATTAATCCTACGATCTCCTGTGGCTCCCTGGAAATAGATGCCTTTAATGGATTAGAGAAGCAATTAATTACGCACTATAATTGTCCGACCTGTTGGGAGAACAGCGTATACCTGTGCTCCACACTCCTGACCTCATGCACCTCAAGTTGACTTAGATCTGTGTGATTTCAACTGGTTTTACATTGTGTGTGTACCTGCGAAAGACTAAGACAAGGCATTAATAATATGAGGATGTGAAATAGCAGAAAAAAACGGAAGTGTGTTTCTTTTTGTATCTTTTCATCTCAGCACTATCTTTTCACAACTGATGACTGACGATTCTGACATGGTTTGCATTTTTGCATTGTCCACTTAAAAGCAAAAATAAAGTTTGTTATTGTTATTATTCTAAAACACTGAAAAAAGTTTATTTTAGGGTTAGTGAGTTTAGATAGTTAGCTAGTGCAACCTTAAAAACTGGCCTGTATTGACCTCCAAATGGCCAGGTTTTATTGTTGATGGTTTAATTCTATTCTTCTTTCAAAACCGTTGACCTAAATCAGATATAAAGACTTCTGCTCTTTCACAACTTTATCTTCTTTAATATAAAAGTGCCAAAAGGGGTGTTTCACAGTGATGCTATTAAAAACTATTTTGGGTTCTCCAATGAACCTTAAAATTTTCTTATTGCATCAGTGAGCATTTTAATAATCGCAAGAATGTTTTTCACTATAAAAAAACCTTCTGTCCAATTGAAAGGTTCCATGGATGTTAAAAGTTCTTCATGGAACCATCAAAGCCAATAAAGAATCTAGAATTGTTCAAAGCTGGACTGACTGATTGGAATGTGTCATTTTGGATTTAGTGGCAAAAGTTGGTCCTGCAGCCTCAGAATTGCGGACCCCCTGTGTCATTTCCTGTTTAATATGGACATTTCCAGTCAAATAATTTCTTTAAAAACATCTTGACCGGCAAGCCCTACTAGAAGTTTTAAGTATATGTCTAAATAAAGCTTTTTGCAGATCCTGCTTTTCTGCTTTCCACTATGAAAAACTTTCACAAACAAAATTGGGAGGAGTATCCAATCAGATGCATCATGTAACTCCAGCCGGAAGAAGATTGTGTAAAAGTGTGAGTCTGGAATGTTTTTGCAGGTTTTCCAGTTGGCTTTCATTGCACTACAGACAATGGAAGCTCCCTAGCTCTATTTCTGAGCACGAAAAACCAGTTTTTCCAAGTGAGAGGTGAAGAAGAATTCACCTATAGTCTGGTTCTGTGAGGGCTTCAGTCACTCATGCATGCATTTCAGTTTTTTTGATTTGCTTTCATTAATAATGTTGTTTGCTTCAGGCAAGCAACCTTCTAACCTTAAAGCAATGAAAGTTCTTTCATCATTTTCTTACCGTCATTTCATTCCAAACCTGTATGACTTTCTTCTGTTTTTGGTCCACACAATGAAATTGGGGCCAATGTTGTTTTGGACCCCATTGACATTCATTGTCTGCACAAAAGCAGTATTATATGTAAAAAATGTCTCCTTTGGTGTTCCACAGAAGAAATAAATGCAGGTTTGAAATGACATTTCATTTTTGGGTGAACTATTCCTTTAAATATTAAAACTTGCCACATGACTTTTTTTTGGTATATGCTGCAAACATAAAAAAGGTAAACTTGCATTGAAGAAGGGACCCGAGCCATATGTACAGACCAGAATATCATTATAACTTGCCAAAAAAACGCTCCAAACACTCTAGGAACCATTTTGAAACAACCTAGCAACCACCTACAATCTCCAAGCATTGTGGGTGGGTTTTGCACAGGCATGCGTCACATATTTTCTAAAAAATTTAAAAAAAAACATTTATTTTTGTTTTTACTTAATATAAGGCAATCAATTAAAATATGAGTGTTAAGTAATTATTCTTAGTAAATATTTTTGACTAAATAAATACAATATGTTGTTAGGAAGTATAGAGCTTAAATAAAATTAATTATGAAATACGGATTTTAAAATTATGGAAAACTGTCAAACATAGAAACTGACTTTATTCTGTTAATATTCCAAAATAAATGACCATTTCTCCATCATCCAGTCCCCAGTCCTTCGAGATGTGTGTGTTTGTGTGTGTATTTGTACTCCACCTGCTCCCGTGTGCTGATGAGGCACCTGTTCGCTACCATGTTGATGTGTGTAATCTGATAATGCCATACGTGGCTAGGACACCTGAGGCACACAGGTTGTGTATCACTGCGGTACAGAGAGTTCAGACCAGATTCCTCAGGGCCAGGAAGACCTGTGCATCCAAACGGCCGTTAAATGTGCTGATTGCATCAAAGAACTGCTTGTTTTCAGGTCATAGGTGGACACAGGTTTCCTTGAACACTCTCACACCCAGTGGCCCATCTCGCACGACTTCATTTGCATGGCTGCACTGTTCCGCCCCCGTGGAGGAACAGGCCCATTTCTGCAGCTATCTTTAACGTCTCGTTCTGTGCTGGAGCTAAGTATGGATCAGGGTCAGAGTCTCAGGGTGGGCTAATGGAGATCTTTAGGTCTATGTGGGTGACTGAATATGTGTGAATGTGATGAGTGTATGTGTCATTTTTTTTCTTTGTGGTATCAGCATGGAATGAGAACAATAACTATAATTAGAACAGTTAGCACACATCCTACACACAATGACTTTATTATAAGTCTGTGCCACAGTTGTCTCATCTGCCTCGGGCTCTTTAAAGCAGGATGGATTCTGATAGGTTGTCAGTGTTCTTTTCATTCATTAGCTTGAAAAAAACATTTTGGAAGTGATTCCAATAATAATCCCCATGGTAGGTAATCGTTATAGTTGTTTACATTTGGAACAATAAAAAAAAGAAGTAATTTTATACAATTAAAAAGAGTTATTAAATGCATATTAAGCTGTGAAAGAGTACACATTTTGGAAGTGATTCCAATAATAATCCCCATGGTAGGTAATCGTTATAGTTGTTTACATTTGGAACAATAAAAAAAAAGAAGTAATTTTATACAATTAAAAAGAGTTATTAAATGCATATTAAGCTGTGAAAGAGTACATACGCTGTTCCTCATGAGGCTTTCTGTGCGCGTGCTCCAAGACGGAGGTAAACACGGACAAGCAAAATATACTTTGGGCTTCGGGTGCACGCCTAAATAGCAAAATACACACACAAATATGTCAAAATGCTGTGTTTGGTATGTATTCATTTAAACACAGTTGGTTTTGTCTTAATGTAAACAATTGGAGAATATCAGATGTGTATCAGTATATTGGATCCGTGCAGCAGGTCTTAAAGTGACAGCACTCCTGTGTCCTTAAAAGAAAAATAGTAAACCTCTCAGCTGAATGACTTTTGTAACTTACAAATCAAACTAATTGTCATACAGTGAAGACTATGCTGTGTTTTATTTTACATTTGATTACTTTATTCAATTTCTGTAGTAGGCTATTAGGTAAATACTATACTGTTAGACCTACATGAAAAACTTTATTTCATTTGTATTTTTTTAAATGTATTTGTCCTACTGATTGTAATTTGCTTCTTTGTTTTAACTATTTACTTTTATTAAACAAATGTTTGAGGATTTTCTGGTATCAAAATAAATAACAATTAATTTTGTTATTTGAAATTGTTATATCATAGCAAACACAAACACACACACACACACACACACACACACACACACACACACACACACACACACACACACACACACACACACATGTTTGTTTTTATTGTTTGTGAGGACTCTACATAAAAGAAAAATAGTAAACCTCTCAGCTGAATGACTTTTGTAACTTACAAATCAAACTAATTGTCATACAGTGAAGACTATGCTGTGTTTTATTTTACATTTGATTACTTTATTCAATTTCTGTAGTAGGCTATTAGGTAAATACTATACTGTTAGACTTACATGAAAAACTTTATTTCATTTGTATTTTTTTAAATGTATTTGTCCTACTGATTGTAATTTGCTTCTTTGTTTTAACTATTTACTTTTATTAAACAAATGTTTGAGGATTTTCTGGTATCAAAATAAATAACAAAATTAATTTTGTTATTTGAAATTGTTATATCATAGCAAACACAAACACACACACACACACACACACACAGGTTTGTTTTTATGGTTTATGAGGACTTTCCATAGGCGTAATGGTTTTTCTACTGTACAGACCGTATATTCTATTGCCCTACACCAACCCTACACCTAAACCTACCCCTTACAGGAAACTTTCTGTATTTTTAGTTTTTCAAAAAAACTAATTCTGAATTATTTATTAGCCTTTTGAATTACGGGGACACTGAAAATGTCCTCATAAATCACCTTCTCGTTGTAATACCTATGTCATACCCATATTATTACACAAATTTGTGTCCTCATAAACCACATAAACATGCACACACACACACAGACACACACACACCTTAACTTGTCAAATAACCATGATTTCAATTCACCATGATTGACAAATTGTATGACAAATTCTCTACAAATTGAATGAATCTCTGGAATTTGAAACAGGCTCTAAAAATAACCACCGTAATGCTGCCATGCAAAGATATGTAAAAAAACAAAAAACATCAGTGGCATGGCACGATTCTTGACATGTTTGCATTTTACAAAATGAGTATGTTGTGAAAACATTTGTGATCATTGATGTTTTTGTTCATATACAGCTGTTTTCAAATGTTCACATACCCCTTGCAGATTCCTTTTTTAGTTTCTTTAAAAAAAAAGGATTTATTGATGCAATATCTTATATTAAAAATATACCACAAGACAAAATAAATACTAAATCAGCAAAAATGTAAATAAAAGATAAAAATAAATAAAACAGAAATTCCAAATGTTCATTGCCATAAAGTGGCAACACAACATATTAAGAACCAATTAAACTTAACTTTTAAACAGGATAATTTGTGTACATTCAGTTAATATTTTGTCTTGTGAAATATATGTAAATCTAAAATAAATTAATCAGGGGAGCTAAATAGTATTAAATAAACTAATTAGATTTCTATAATTCTCCCTTTAAAACAACTGAGAAGTATTTATGTGGCCAGAGCACCTTCAGAGCTAATGCATTTGTATAATGGATGGTCTCAGTGTTTCCTATCCAGCAGGTGGTGGCATTGCCATCCTTTTTTCCTTCGATCTAACGTTCATCTTTCCTGCAACATCAGAGACTTGTTCAAAGATACCTTTATTCAGGGGGAAAGATAAGAGGGAATTGTTAGAAATAATGTACACTGATGAATTAGACACAGTGAGACCAGGAACGTGCATTAAAAAAGTAAATAGGGCAAGTTAGATATCTTGTTGATTTAAATTTCTGTTTTTCTATTCTTATATGCCAAATATACCTCTAATGATAATAGAGGTTGTGAACTGTAGCCTAATTGTTATTCATTTGAGCTGCCAACTGAAGGATTCAGATCTATTAATTAGCACCATTTTGACTCCAAGCAAGAAAGATGTACCGTTTTCCACTGTTAATTTCTTAATCTTAAGAAATGTATAGTACTTCAGGCAAATCAAGTGATAGAAGACGTTTGGTGTCATTGAGTCTTTTAATTGTTTTTAAACATCTCTTATGCTCACCAAGACTTCATGTATTTATAAATAAAAAAAAAAACAGTAATATTGAGAAATATTATTACAATTTAAAATAAGTTTTCTATTTTAATATATTTTATAAAGTAATTTATTCCTGTGACACAAAGCTGAATTTTCAGCATCATTATTCCAGTCTTCAGTGTCACACTGATGCTTCAGAAATCATTCTAATATGCTGATTTAGAAGCAACATTTTGATTTATAATATCATATTAGATTATTATATAATATTTTGTGGAAACCATGGTCATTTTTTTTCAGGATTTTTTGATGAATATAAAGTTCAAAAGGACAGCATTTAGAAGTAGTGTAGTGTAGTGTACACACACACACACACACACACACACACACACACACACAGGTTTACATTTGTGAAAAGTGGGGACATCCCATAGGCGTAATGGTTTTTATACTGTACAGACCGCATATTCTATTGCCCTTTAACAACCCTACCCCTAAACCTACCCCTTA